>NC_134688.1:322152066-322452066 GCF_050947455.1 Rhinoderma darwinii | reverse complement strand
TTTGTCCCCTCAGGGGCTTTGTAAATGTGATATGGCCTCCGCAAACCATTCCTGCTAAATTTGAGCTCCAAAAGCCAAATGGCGCTCTTTCCCTTTTAAGCCCTGCCGTGTCTCCAAACAGCTGTTTATTACCACATGTGGGGTATTGTTTTACTCGGGAGAAATTGCTTTACAAATTTTGCTTTTTTTCCTTTAGTCCCTGTGGAAATGAGAAGAAAAATCGCTAAACCTACATTTTCTTTGAAAAAATTTCGATTTTAATTTTCACGGCCTACTTCCAATAATTTCTGTAAAAAACCTGTGCGGTCAAAATGCTCACTACACCTCTAGATAATTTCCTTGAGGTGTGTAGTTTCCCAAATGGCGGTCACTTTTGGGGATTTTAACTGTTTTGGCACCGCAAGAGCCCTTCAAACCTGACATGGTGCCTAAAATATATTCTAACAAAAATAAGGCCCCAAAATCCTCTAGGTGCTCCTTTGCTTCTGAGTCCGGTGCTTCAGTCCAGTAGCACGCTACAGCCACATATGGGATATTTCCTACAACTGCAGAAACTGGGCAACAAATGTTGAGTTGCATTTCTCTGGTAAAACCTTCTGTGTTATAAAAAAAATTAAATTAATAAATTTTTTTCTGCAAAAAAATATTAAATTTGTAAATTTCACCTCTACTTTGCTTTAATTCCTGTGAAATGCCTAAAGGGTTAAGACATTTTCTGAATGCTGTTTAATTTATAATATTGCTTTTAGTATGATATTAAAATAAATTTTAGTTATTTGTGTTCTTGTGTTCTACTTTTTACTTTTATCTTACTTTTACTTCTCTATGGGGGCTGCCATTTTTTTTTTCATCTCTGTATGTGTCGATTAACGACACATACAGAGATGGAATACGGCACATATATCCCCATAGAGAATGCGAACGGGAGCCGTTCCATTCTCTGCAGTGTACGCCGTCTTTGTGGGAATGGCGCCGCTTCCACACAGACCAAATCGAATCTCGTTAGCAGAGCTAAATCTGGCGCCATTTTCATGTGGACCAGAAGCCGCTGCCGGACAGTAAGATGACAATTTCCGGCCGCGGCTTCCGGCCATATGTTCATGGAAGCAAAGATGCAAGGAATAGGAGCGGAGGCAGCAGCGGCGGCAGGAGAAGGTAATTTATGTTTGTGTATGTGATGTGTGTATTCTGTTCGTGTATGTTCGTGTTATACTGTCTGCTTAGCACTGTATCTAATCCTCCTACACTATGCAGTCGCTCAGAAAATGGCGGCACACAGTGTAGGAGGTTTGAAGATTCAAACCCCTCCTTCTCCTGGCACTAACCAGAATAAGGGAGAGGGGATTGTATGAGGACACTAGAGCGAGTGTGTCTACCCCAAATTTGCAGCATAAAGTATTGAGGTTGATTTACCACATTGACCATGCTGCAATTTTGGGAACTGCTCCCTCTAGTCACTAGTACATGGAAATGTTATAAATTAGAATCTAATTTATATTTCCTGTCGTGAAAAAATAAAAAAAAATTAAAACAATGTGTAATCATTTAAATTATAATTGTTTTAATAAAAAAAAAAAAAAAAAATTTCTAGCGACACATTCCCTTTAAGTGTTGGCTAGCTCAGTTGCAGGATGACATTCAGGAAGGAGTCCGCACTGATGGTATGGCAGCTGGCCAATAGGACACAGGTCACAGTCTATAGTTCGTATAGTATACCTACGGTAGCTCAGACAGTAGCAAGACAGGCTCGGCTGGGACTAGGCAGCAGGCAGGCTCCAGGCGTGGTGTAGCAAAACAGGCGTGGTATACAGCACAGCACGACTTCAGCTCAACACGTTACTAGACCAGGATAGAATGGGATACAGGTTACAGGTAGCAGGGACGGGAAACACTGGGAACTGGGAAACACTAGGAGACCATTTGCTTAGACAGACTAGGGTACGACAACAACGCTCAGGAATTGCAGGGAGGGGCACAGCCCTTCTTATAGCCCAGGGTGCTCTGGGAGCAATCAGCTCAATCTCCCACCTGTGTGCGCTTTGGCTCCTTAAGTCTGGACTGAGATCGCGAGCTCACCCTGGTGGTCACTGTAGAACAGGACAGCCGCATGTGTAGACATCTCTGGAGAGAAGGGCGTCGACTGGATGGAAGGAGTTCGTGGTCAGCGACCACGGACGGTACATATGTCTATACAGACTTTCTTAGTGATGCCTCCAGTCAGTCGTTAAGGTTAGCAGCCAGAAATATGGCTTTATCTGTGGCAGGCCGAAGGGCCATATGGCTCAAGCCTTGAGTTGCGGACTGGAAGTCCAAAAATGCATTATGTGTGATGGAATATAAGCCTGGGAGGCTATTTTGAGAGGAGTTAGACAAACTCATGGAAAAACTCTCAGATAGGAAGGAGAAGTCTCTCCAGTCTTTTCAGAGACCTAGAAGCAGATTTGCCCGTAGGGGGTTCTTATCAGCAATGGGTTCTAGGAACCTCAGAGAAAATTTTCGTTTTGAGGAAAGAGGCTTGACTTCCCAAAGGGGAACTTCTCGTAGATCACAGGGAAGAGGAAGATCTAATCAATCATTCTCCTCCTCCTATAACTTCTGACGCCAGCCTTCCGCCAGTGGGGGGAAGACTTCTAGCTTTCAATTCATTCTGGCAGGATCAAGGCTTAGATCCCTGGATAGTGCAAGTTATCTCAGAGGGTTATACAATAGATTTTAAACTTCCTCCACAGCAAAAGTTTCAAGTCACAGCTTTCCCCTCAGATCTCCAGGCAAGAGAAGCTCTCAGAACATCTATCATAGAATTTATCCACAAAGGAGTACTGGAAGAAAATAGAGGCAAAGAGGTTTATTCCCCCCTATTCCTGGTTCCAAAACCAGACGGGAAGTTTCGGGTAATTTTAGACTTGAGATACCTAAATACCTTTGCAAGGAAACAAAGGTTTCATATGGAAACCATAAGATCTGCAACAGCCTTATTAGAGGAGGGAGACTTCATGGCGACACTGGATTTAATGGAAGCGTATCTTCATATAACCAAAAATATATAATAGTGTTCACCCACCAAATATAAGTAATTTATATGTAAAAAAATATATAGTTTTGTTAGGAGGGTTGATCAAAGGGAATCAATTTAGTAATGTTTGCCTGCATCGAAACAGAATATCCAGACAAAAAAACAAACAAAAAGATGCAAAACGCAATTGTAATGTATACATTTTATTGAATATACTAAAATAAAGCATATAAAAAGGTCCACAGACACACTAAAGACGACCATCAAATAAACTCAAGCAAAAGAATAATCAACAATGTATACATGAGTCAGAGAATGAGGGATGGCATACACAAACAGACCAAGTACAAACCAACAACTGTGCAAATTAATGTATAGATACATGTTCAACAATACTCTGTAAAGGAGGAAACCATACTGACCCATAAAGTGCTGGAGTAGTTGGTGGACGTCCATCAACTACTCCATCACTTTATGGGTCAGTATGGTTACTCTCTCCTCAGCAATTTCCTCCTATACAGACTATTGTTGAACATGTATCTATACATTAAGAACCATAAGAAGATCTTGCAGGACATTTTTAAGGGTGGCCTTCCTGGAAAAGGGGGTCATGAGACACTTCCAGTTTACATGCCTTATCTTCGGCCTATCTTCGGCCCCGTGGATCTTTACAAAGGTGGTAGCTGCCATGATGGTGAAGCTAAGAACAAAAAGTATAACAATAGTCCCATATTTAGACGACTGCCTCTTGATAGCTGTAACGTCTTTGGCCGCGGCCCGTCGTTTTGACTTACCCTCTGACGGCCGCGGCCATGGACGTTTGAGTTCTCGGTGGCACCTCCCTCTTGAGAGACGCCGGCACTCACTTCTTGGTTCAGAGACTGTCTCCCGCAGGGAGCGCGCGTCCGTGCGTGCACAGCCTTAAAGGGCCAGTGCGTGCACAATTGCAGGAAATCTGCAATTAGCCCAGAATGCTGCTGGACTATAAAAAGGGCTCTGCCCTCTTGGCCATTGCCTGAGCGTTGTTGTGTACCTAAAGTTTGTCTTGCAAATGGTCTCCTAGTGTTTTCCAGTTCCCAGTGTTATACCCGTTCCTGCTGTCTGTAGCCTGTATCCCGTGATACCGTGCCTCTGTGCCGTCCAGAGTTGGAGTCGAGTTGTGTCTTCCGCTGCATCCATTGTGCCACACCTGCCGGGTGTCTGTCTACTGAGCCTCATCTTTAGCCTGAATCACCGCTACTGTCTACATTGCCTCAGGTACCCTTTCTGGACTATAGACTTTGTATTGTACCTGTTTGACTCGCTGCTATCCCGCTATGCAGTACGGCCCAGTGGGTCCACACCCCGCGCCGTGACAGTACGCTCAGGTCATGTACCCAGCTGGTCAATTCAAGGGCTTGTCATCCTCCCAAGCTATTCAGGCAGACCTGCAGGATCTGCGAGCACGACAGGATCAACTTCTGTGGCAGTAGATTCCATGGTACAACAGCTAGGGGCGCTAGCCGCTTTCTTCATTGCTCCTGTTCAAGCTCCTTCGATTGACCCTCCGGCTACACCTCCTGGCAGCTCCCGTTCTGATCCACGGTTCTTGCTGCCATTGGAGACGCAAGTACGTGCAGGGGATTTCTTAACCAGTGTCATATCCACTTCACCCTGCACGCCAGAGCATTTACTTCAGACGGAGCCAGGATCGCCTTCATTATTTAATTACTTGCCGGCAAGGCCCTGGCATGGGCAAACCCAATCTGGGAACGACAGGAACCCGAGACCCGAGACTTCCAGGGGTTCGTGCGGTTATTCCTTATGGTGTTCGAGGAGCCGGGATGAGTCTTGTTGGCAGCCGCTGCTATGCTGAACCTTCGCCAGGACGCCTCCATGGGCGAATACACCATCCAGTTCTGCACCTTGGCAGGAGAATTGTCCTGGAACAATGAGGCATTGGTAGCTTCCTTCTGGCATGGCCTATCATCCAAGATCAAGGACGAACTTGCTGCTCGGGATCTACCATCTACCTTGGACGACCTGATTCTACATGGTACTCGAGTGGACATAAGGCTCAGAGAGAGATCTCAAGAAGTTTGACAAGTGAGATGGCTTCCTAGACTGGCGCCCAACTTCCAGCAACCCCTCTTGCCTTCTTCTACTGCTCCACCCGAGGTCCCGATGCAGGTGGATCGGCTTAAACTGTCAGTTCAGGAGAAACAGCGAAGGCGCACCTCTGGACTCTGTCTATATTGCGGCCTCACTGTCATGCGTCTATGTCCCCAGAAGCCAAAAAAAAAACAACGCCTAGGATTGGTTGGAGAGACAACCCTGGGCGATACAGCATTTAATAGAGAACTCTCCTCCAAACTGTTCATTCCTGTGACCATCATCGCTGGCGAAAGGCCCCATCCGGTCTCTGCGTACCTGGACTCTGGCTCTGCAGCCAATTTCATCTGCCAAGACCTTCTGGATCTTCTTCTTTTGCCCACTGTTCAGCTGGAAAGGCCGTTGATCGTTGCCTCGGTAGATGGACTGCCGCTGCCTGACCCAATTTTGTCTGTGACCAAGCCGTTGAGGCTTCAAGTGGAAGCCCTTCACTCTGAGCTCATCTCCCTGTTTGTCCTGAAGTTCTCCAGTGGGGTCCCAAGTGTCTGAACCGCTGTCTGGGGCATATCCTTCTGCCTCAGTCTTCTCCGCATCAGTCATTGGCAGGGTTGCCTCCTTGTTACTCTCTGTTCTCAGATGTCTTCGACAAGAAGGTAGCAGACGGTGCCACCACATCGAGCATATGATTGTCCTATCGACTTGGTTCCTCATTGGTCCCCTCCTCGCGGTAGAGTGTACCCTCTCTCCTTGCCTGAAACCCAGTCAATGTTGGCCTACATTAAGGAGAATCTGGAGAGGGGCTTCATACGTAAATCCTCATCCCAGGCCGGAGCCGTGTTTTTCTCTGTCAAGAAAAAAGATGGATCCCCCTGACCCCGTATTGACTACCGGGGTCTCAACCAGATAACGATGAAGAACAGATACCCATTGCCTTTGATTTCTGAACTGTTTGATCACATACGGGGGAATTTTTTTTTTCTAAACAAGTCCTGCGGGGGCCTACAATCTAATCCGGATTAATGAGGTTGACGAGTGGAAGACTGCATTTAATACACGTGATGGGCACTACGAATACCTGGTCATGTACTTCGGCCTGTGTAACGCCCCCGCGGTGTTTCAAGAATTTGTCAATGACAGTTTTTGTGATCTACTCTATATCTGTGTTGTGGTGTATCTCGATGACATTTAGATTTTTTCCCCAGATCCTGTAACTCATCAGAGACATGTCCGCCAGGTTTTGCTTCGATTAAGGGAGATGTAAAGGATCTGCCAGGCACAACTTCTGTGTATACGCCCATAGGTAATCAGTCTGCACCTGAGTCTGTGTCTCTGGGACTGACTCCGTCTTCCACCACTCAGGATGGCAGGCTTAGGAGTGGGAGAGCCTATCGCAGCCTGGCCAGACGGAGCTAGCTCCCGCTCTCTGTCTATTTATACCTGCCTTTCCTGTTCCTCCTTTGCTTGTGATTCTTCTCGTGTGGTTTCCTGGCCCAGCTACAGCTTCTAACTATTTGATCCTGCTTCATACTGACCCTGGCTTACTGACTACTCTCCTGCTCTGCGTTTGGTACCTCGTTCACTCCGGGTTTGACTCGGCTTGTTCACCACTCTTGTTGCTCACGGTGTTGCCGTGGGCAACTCCCCCATTTCCCTTAGCTTTGTGTACCCTTGTCTGTTTGTCTCGTGCACTTACTGAGCATTGTACCCCGTCGCCTAGGGCGGGTCGTTGCAAGTAGGCAGGGACAGAGTGGCGGGTAGATTAGGGCTCACTTGTCCGTTTCCCTACCCCCCATCATTACATAATCACAAGCCCAATACCTAGTCTACCCTGGTCCCTGACACTACTATGGACCCCTTTGAGACCCTGGCCCAGCAAATGCAGGGTCTCTCCCTACAGGTCCAGGCCCTGGCTCAGAGGGTCAACCAGCCTGACGCTACCATGGTAGTGCCCCTCACCTCACCTCTTGAACCCCACCTCAAGTTGCCTGACCGGTTCTCAGGGGACCGGAGGACTTTTCTCTCCTTTCGGGAGAGTTGTAGGCTCTACTTTCGCTTAAAGCCTCACTCCTCAGGTTCTGAGAGCCAGCGGGTGGGTATAATTATAATTATGTCCCGGTTCCAGGAAGGGCCCCAAGAGTGGGCCTTCTCCTTTGCTCCTGACGCCCCTGAACTTTCCTCCGTTGATCGTTTCTTTTCTGCTCTCGGACTCATTTATGACGAGACTGACAGGACTGCCTTTGCCGAGAGTCAGCTGGTGACCTTACGTCAGGGTAAGAGACCTGTTGAGGAGTATTGTGCTGACTTTAGGAAGTGGTGCGTAGCTTCCCGGTGGAATGACCCTGCCTTAAGGTGCCAGTTTAGGTTGGGTCTGTCGAACGCCCTGAAAGACCTGCTAGTTAGCTATCCCTCTTCTGACTCCCTTGACCAGGTTATGGCTTTAGTGGTATGACTTGACCGACGTCTCAGGGAACGACAACTTGAACGTTTTTGTGTTTTCCCCTCTGACTCCCCCATGATGCCTCCCGAGGTCCCGTTGCTTCGCTCTTCCACGGAAGACTCGGAGGTTCCTATGCAACTCGGGGCCTCCGTGTCCCCCCAACAACGTAGAGAGTTCCGCAGGAAGAATGGTCTCTGCTTCTATTGTGGGGATGACAAGCATCAAGTGAACACCTGTCCTAGGCGCAAGAATAAGCAGCCGGAAAACTTCCGCGCCTAAGTGATCATCGGGGAGGTCACTTGGGCGCACAGGTATTTCCCGTAAATATGAAGCAGGATCAAATAGTTAGAAGCTGTAGCTGGGCCAGGAAACCACACGAGAAGAATCACAAGCAAAGGAGGAACAGGAAAGGCAGGTATAAATAGACAGAGGGCGGGAGCTAGCTCCGTCTGGCCAGGCTGCGATAGGCTCTCCCGCTCCTAAGCCTGCCATCCTGAGTGGTGGAAGACGGAGTCAGTCCAAGAGACACAGACTCAGGTGCAGACTGATTACCTATGGGCGTATACACAGAAGTTGTGCCTGGCAGATCCTTTACAGGAGAATCATCTTTATGCCAGGCTGGAGAAGTGCGTGTTTGAAATAAAGTCTCTACCCTTCCTGGGCTATATAAAGGCTGTCCTGGAATGGCCACGCTCCCAAGACTTAAGGGCCATACCACGCTTCCTGGGATTCGCCAACTTCTACCAGCTGTTTATTCACAACTTCTCTTCATTGACAGCTCCCATCTCTACCATCACCAAAACGGGCATGAATGCCAAGGTGTGGACTCCGGAAGCAGAAGCCGCGTTCAAAACCTTAAAAAAGGCCTTCACGTCAGTCTCTATTCTTTATCATTCTGATGTATCCCTACAATTTTCGTTAGAGGTGGATGCTTCCTCTATTGGTGCGGGCGCCCTTTTGTTCCAGAGAGGTTTGAAAGGCAAGATGGTGGTATGTGGCTACTACTCTATGCTGTTTTCTCCCGCAGAGTGCAACTACTCGATTGGGGATTGGGAGTTACTGGCCATCAAGCTGGCCCTGCAGGAGTGGAGACACCTACTAGGAGGCGCAGCTCATCCTATCCTGGTCTTCACGGACCACAAGAACCTGACCTATCTTCAGACGATTCAACGGCTGAATCCTCTTCAAGTCAGGTGGTCGCTGCTCTTAGCTTGGTTCCAGTTCGAACTCCACTACCGACAAGAATGTTAAGGCCGATGCCTTGTCTTATTCTAGTCCCCACAGAATATTATTGATCCTTCCTGCATCTTCTCTGTCAACCCTCTGCAAGTTATAAACATTCCTCCGGGAAGGACTTTTGTACGTCTGGCAGACAGAGGAAGAATCCTTCGCTGGGGTCACAGTTCCAAGCTGGCAGGTCACACGGGTGCACATAAGACCCGAGACCTAGTTGCCTGTCAGTTCTGGTCGCCTATGCTGCCCAAACACGTCATGGACTTTGTCTCCTCCTGTACGTTATGCGCAGCAAATAAAGTTGCCCACTCCAGATCAGCTGGTCTGCTCCAACCACTGCCTGTGCCCGATGCCCCCTGGCAACATATTGCAATAGACTGTGTCACAGATCTGCCTCTCTCTGCTGGATGCAGTGTAGTCTGCGTGGTGGTGGATCGATTTGTCCAAAATGCCTCATTTTGTTCCCCTGACTGGCCTGCCTTCTGCTGCTCGACTGGCCGATCTCTTCATTCAACACATCTTCCATCTGCACGGTTTGCCTCTGCATATGTCTCGGACCTCAAAGATCTGAAGAGCACTGTGCAGTCTCCTTGGTGTATAGTTGGACATCTCCTCTGCCTACGATCCCCAGTCCATTGGTCAAGTCGAGAGGGTTAACCAGATTATGGAGAACTATCTGCGCCACTTTATCTCCAGGCGGCATGATGACTGGATGCAGCTGCTCCCGTGGGCTGAGTTCTCGTATAGTAACCATACTAGTGAATCCACCACCTCCAGTCCGTTCTTCATCGTCTACGGCCAACATCCTCGAATACCTCTTCATGTCTCTACTATGTCCCAGGTGCCTGCAGCTGACTCTACCTTCAGGAACTTTCTGCAGATATGGCAACATAACTGATCTTCTATTCTGCTGGCGGTGGACCACATGATGAGAAAGGCAGACTCTAGAAGACGAGAGCCTCCTCAGTTTCTTCCATGTACGAGCGTCTGGCTGTCTTCCAGGAATATCCGGCTGAGGGTGCCGTCTTGCAAATTTGCTCCCAGGTTCCTCGGACCCTTCGAGATTCTGCTGCAAATTAGACTTGTGTCTTACAAGCTTTGGCTGCTTCCTACCCTCAAGATCCCTAACTCCTCCCATGTCTACCTGCTGAAGCCTGTGGTCCTGAACTGCTACTCCAGGATTCCTAGTTCTGCAGTGGCTCCTGGCGGCTCGTCAGGGACTTTCGAAGTGAGGGAGATCCTGGCCACCAAGAAAGTAGGAGGAAGGACATTTAATTTGGTGGATTGGAGGGGATTTGGTCCAGAAGAGAGGTCTTGGGAGCCAGAGGAGAACATTGATGCCCCTGTCCTCGTGAAGAAGTTTCTCTCCCACTCTGGCCCCAAGAAGAGGGGGCGTAAGAGGGGGGATACTGTAACGTCTATGGCCATGGCCCGTCGTTCTGACTTACCCTCTGATGGCCGCAGCCATGGACGTGTGAGTTCTCGGCAGCATCTCCATCCTGAGAGACACCGGCACTCACTTCCGGGTCCAGAAACTGTCTCCCGCAGGGCGCCCGCACGTGCAAGGCCTTAAAGGGCCAGTGTGCGCACAATTGCAGGAAATCTTCAATTAGCCCAGAATGCTGCTGTACTATAAAAAGGGCTCTGCCCTCTTGATCATTGCCTGAGCATTGTTGTGTACCTACAGTTTGTCTTGCAAATGGTCTCCTAGTGTTTTCCAGTTCCCAGTGTTAGCCATTCCTGCAGCCTGTACCTTGTATCCTGTGCTACTGTGCCTCTGTGCCATCCAGAGTTGGAGTCGAGTTGTGTCTTCCGCTGCATCCATTGTGTCACACCCGCTGGGTGTCTGTCTACTGCCGGAGCCTCATCTTTAGCCTGAATCACCGCTACTGTCTACATTGCCTCAGGTACCCTTTCTTTCTGGACTATAGACTTTGTATTGTACCTGTTTGGCCAGCTGCTATCCCGCTACGCGGTACGACCCAGTGGGTCCACACCCCGCGTTGTGACAATAGCCAAGTCAGCAAGTCTGATGGAGAGTCACCTTCAGGAGGTGATATAATTTTTGATCAACCTAGGTTGGCTCGTAAACAGGACAAAATCCAATTTAATTCCAGCACAAAGGTGCCAGTTTCTAGGACCCCCCAACAACAAAGCGTATCTTTAAATCTAAAGGAGCTGTTAGCAGTCTCAAAGGCGTTAAGGCATTTCCAGCCCTTATTAGAAGGCAAGGCCGTGAACATTCAGTCAGACAATATCGTGACTGTCAGTTATCTGAACAGACAGGCTGGCACCAGATCTGTCCTTTTACGGAAAGAGACAGCACGGATCATGAGATGGGCAGAGGTCCATGTACAGGATCTAGTGGCAATCCAAATCAGAGGAGTCAACAATGTATGGGCAGACAGACTCAGTCGTCATCAAGCCATTCCAGGGGAGTGGGAATTGAACCCAGAAGTTTTCAACCAGATAATTTGGAGAATGGGGAATCCAGTGATAGATCTGATGGCAACTCGTGCCTACAAGAAATGCCTAGATTTCAGCTCCCTATTTCGCCACGACAGACCGCTGGCACTAGATGCCTTCTCAATCAAATGGACCTTCAGGTTGGCTTATGTCTTCCCCGATTCCAATGATTCTTGAGAGTGTTAACGATGATCTGAGAAGACCAGTCCTCAATGATAGCAATCATATCCTGCTGGCCAAAACGGGTATGGTTTCCCAGGCTAATCCAGGAACTACCTCACCGCCCAAGACCTGTTTTTACAGGAAAACTGTCCAAATGTCAAAATGCTTAGACTGACTGCCTGGAAATTGACAGGCCCATATTAAATGAGCTTGGACTCCAAGCCTCTGTTATAGAGACCTTGATGCAGTCCAGAGGATGTACAACTACCAAGATCTACAAGAGAGTAGTGGAATCTTTCAAAAGATGGACGTTTAATCAGGGGAAGACTGAGCAGGAATCTTCAGTGTCGTGTCGGATATCTTTTCCTTTCCCCAGGCTGGATTTGACCAGGGGTTAAAACCAGGCTCTCTGGCAGTCCAAATATAAGCTTTGTCAGCCTGGTCCGGATAGTCTTGGGCTAAAGAATCGCTGGTAAAGAGATTCATGACAGCAACGAGGAGGCTCAGACCAAGGGTCTTAGAGCCATATCCTACATGGAACCTTCCATTGGTGTTAAGAGCACTTACAGGCCCTCCCTTTGAGCCCTTACAAGATTTGGATCTAAAGATGCTTACATACAAGGTATTATTTTTGACTGCAATTACATCCGCAAAAAGAATAAGTGACATCCAGACCCTGGCATGTAGAGAACTATATATTTCTTTTTTTCCAGGAAGACTAGTTCTGAGAACTCTACCAATCTTTCGCCCAAATGTACCATCAATGGTGAATATTTATCAGGAAATATGTTTACCATCATTCTTGATGGAAGAGTCAGAGTCAGAGTCAGAGGCTTCAGCGCAGGATCTTCACGCACTGAACATAGGAAGAGCGCTACAACATTATCTTGAAAGGACTAGGTCCTTTAGGAAGGTGGAGAATCTGTTTGTCATGTTTCTTCCAAGGAAGAAAGGACTTAGAGCATCCAAAGCTACATTATCCAGATGGCTAAGAGAGACTATTATCCTTTAAATTGGGAAGAGAACCGCCTCCTGAAAAAGTCTGTGCTCATTCAATGCGTGCTATGGCAGCTTCGTGGGAGGAAAGAGGAGAGAATCTGTTCGGCAGCTTCTTGGTCTCAACCGAACACCTTCATGAAGTACTATAGACTGGACATTGGGGCTTCAGAGGAAGCAGTCTTTGGACGTACAGTTTTATCTTCAATTTGCCCACCCATATAATCTTGCTATATCCCATTGGTTTCTGTGCTTCTTCGTAGGAGACCAGGAAAAGAAGGAATTATACTTACGCTATTCTTCTTTCCTGTAGTCCAAGCAGCAGCACAGCATTGTTGTTCCCTCCCATTAAAATCTTTTTATTGATCTGCATCTGAAAAGGCGGCGCTGCAGAAGAACAATGGCCGCCGTAAAAAGGCTATACGGCGATCGTTAAAGGGTTAAATTCAATACACTACCAAAATCATCGATGTTTTGGGGGGAAATGAAAAAATAGGCTAGTTTGTGATGAATATTGGTTTACTGTATTTAGGGAAATTAACATGTTTTGTACTAATAAACCTTGTTTATGAATGAATTGAACCTTGATTTTCTTAATTTTTTCTCTCATCAAAGCATCAACCCTTAGCAGCGATCACAGCAGTGCAATTTCGGGGCAGTCTATCGGTGAACTTGTCTAAAGAATACTTTTCTTCCAGTAACTTGCTCATCTCGAACACACCTGTCCAGATGGAGTTAAATTGGATTGCAATAGGTACTCTGGGGTTGCCAAACCATGCTCTTCAGCACCTGTTGTCAATATTTTGACTGAACCTACTTTTTTTTTAATAAATGCTTTATTTGGTTTTTCATCTATATGAAAAAAACATTATCTACTCGCAGGTGGAATTTTGTATAAACTTACATTTATATTAACAAAAAGGTTATTTCAAATATACTTTACCCCCCCCTTCCCCCCTATCTATGATCCGTGCTCATCCTCTTTCCTTTTTTTTAAAATTTATGTACATCTCTTTTAACTGTACTTTAGATAATATTCTATTAACAATTGGCTCCCATTTTGTTTTCCATCCAACTGGATTATTCTCTCTTTTTAATTTATTTTTGTCGATCCACTACCAAACTGTTCTTTTATTTGACCAAAGTTTTTAAGTTTTCTATTTTGTTCATCTATCAAATCTGAGATTCTGCTTATACCTTTTTTGAGCCCATCTTTTTGTCCAGTCTATATTATTCTGATATCCTTTAGATTGTAAATATTCCCTGATGGTCAAAAACCCTGACAAGCTATAGGATAGATCAAAGCTTTTTCTCAGCAATCAACATACTATTTTAGAATCTCTCAACAAAACCGAAGATCCTGTCCTCAAGGGACCCCCACCCGAGGATTGATGGAGATATGTCCGCAAGAAGTTTGATACTGTTAATTGTTTTTAAATTTTAGAATTAACAAATTTA
Organism: Rhinoderma darwinii; assembly: GCF_050947455.1. Lineage (NCBI taxonomy): Eukaryota > Metazoa > Chordata > Amphibia > Anura > Rhinodermatidae > Rhinoderma > Rhinoderma darwinii. The sequence goes on along the minus strand of NC_134688.1, from coordinate 322,438,210 downwards.
TTGTTATCATTTATCCACTCTGTAACGTCCATGGCCACGGTCCGTCGTTCGGTCGTTAACTTCGACGGCCGTGGCCATGGACAACTTACCTTTTTGCAGCGTCATCCTCCTGTCAAGCGTCGGCACTCACTTCCAGACTCAGATTGTCTCTGGGGGTGCGCGCGCCCGCGCGTGCATGGCCTTAAAGGGCCAGTGCGCGCATTTTTGCAGGAACTCTGCAATCTAGCCCAGGATGCCATGGGCTATAAAAAGGGGCTCTGTCTCCTTGCTCTTTGCGAGAGCATTGTTCGTTACCCATTGTTTGTTGTGCTTATGGTCTCCCAGTGTCTTCCAGTTTCTCAGTGTACCTTTCTCCTGTATCCCGTATCCTATTTCCATGCTACCTAGTGCTATTGCCGTGTTGTGCTACTTGCCGTGCTGTGCTAGAGCCTACGCTCCATCTGCTATGCCTCACCGGACGACTTCCCTCCGACTGGTCCTGGACGTGCCTGCCTCGTTACTGCCTACGATTGTCTCAGGTACCCTCGCTGAACTAATTGAACTTTATACCTACCTGTTTGGTCAGCTGCCATCCCGCTACGTGGTACGGCCCAGTGGGTCCACACCCCGCATCGTGACAGTACGCTCTGGCCATGGACCCCGTTGGTCAATTCAAGGGCTTGGCACCCTCCCAAGCCATGCAGGCGGATCTGCTGGATCTCCGAGCTAGGCAGGATCAACTCCTCGTGGCAGTGGACTCTATGGCACAGCAGCTAGGGACGCTAGTTGCTTCTCTTCCTGCCTCTATGCAAGGTCTTCAAGCCAACCCTCCTGTTACTCCTCCTGGCAGTTCCTGTACGGATCCTCGGTTCTCGCTGCCATTGCCCTCTCTGTTCGATGGAGACGCCAGTGCTTGTCGGGGGTTTCTGAACCAATGCCACATTCATTTTACCCTGCACTCTCGAACATTTCCGTCAGATGGAGCCAAGATCGCATTCATCATCTCCCTACTGACTGGCAAGGCCCTGGCATGGGCTAATCCTATCTGGGAACGTCAGGGATCCGAGACCCGAGATTTCCAGGAGTTCGTGCGAATATTCCAAACTGTTTTTGAGGAGCCTGGGCGAGTTTCATCGGCAGCCATTGCCATCTTCAACCTTCGCCAAGAGGACACCTCCGTGGGCGAGTATACGATCCAGTTCCGGACTCTGGCAGAAGAGCTATTCTTCAACAATGAGGCCTTCGTGGCATCCTATTGGCATGGCCTGTCGTCCGAGATTAAGAATGAACTGGCCGCTCGAGACCTGCCTTCTGCCTTGGACGACTTGATTCTGCTTGCCACTCGGGTAGACATAAGGCTGAGGGAAAGATCTCACGAGGTCGTCAGGAGCGTCGGTGCCCTAGACTGGCACCCAACTTTCAGCAACCCCTCTTGCCTGCTTCTATTACTTTGCCCGAGGTCCCGATGCAAGTAGACCGGCTAAAATTATCGGTCCAGGAGAAACAGCGCAGGCGCACCTCTGGACTTTGCTTATATTGCGGCCTCACTGGCCATGTCGTGCGTCTGTGTCCTCACAAGCCAAAAAACCCCAGCACCTAGGTTTGGTGGGAGAGACAACCTGGGCATCAATACATTGAATCAAGAACTCTCTTCCAAATTATTCATTCCCGTAACCATCATTGCTGGCGAGAGGTCCCATCCGGTCTCCTCATATCTGGACTCCGGATCTGTAGCCAACTTCGTCTGCCAGGATCTTGTGGATCTTCTACAGTTGCCTACTATCCCGCCTGAAAGGCCGCTGATCGTTGCCTCGGTGGATGGACTGCCATTGCCGGACCCAGTTGTGTCCGTAACCAAGCCATTGAGACTCCAAGTGGGCGTCTTTCATGCTGAACTCACCTCCCTGTCCGTCCTGTCCAAGGCCGTCAACCCTGTGCTGCTGGGTTTGCCTTGGCTTCGTCTGCACGCACCCGTCCTGGATTGGAACTCTGGAGAGGTCCTCCAGTGGGGCTCGAAGTGTCTTGACCACTGTCTGGGCCATATCCAGTCGCCACAACCTGCTCCTCTTCAGGCTTTGACAGGTTTGCCTCCGTGTTTCTCCATGTTCGGCGATGTCTTCAATAAAAAGGAGGCTGAGACCTTGCTGCCACACCGGGCATATGACTGTCCGATCGACCTGGTTCCTGAATCGTCTCGTCTCCTCGTCGTAGAGTGTACCCTCTCTCCCTGCCAGAGACCCAGTCCATGTCGGCCTACATTTAGGAGAACCTGGACAGGGGTTTCATTCGTAAGTCCTCATCCCCGGCCAGAGCGGTGTTCTTCTTTGTTAAAAAGAAAGATGGATCGCTACGACCCTGCATTGACTACCGAGGCCTAAATCAGATCACGGTGAAGAACAGGCACCCTCTGCCTTTGATTTATGAACTGTTTGATCGCATACGGGTGGGCAAAAAAAATTCTAAACTGGACCTATAATCTGATTCGGATTCGTCGAGGTGACGAATGGAAGACTGCCTTTAATACTCGTGATGGGCACTACAAATACTTAGTTATGCCCTTTGGCCTTTGGCCAGTATTTCAAGAATTTGTCAATGACATTTTTAGTGATCTCCTTTATGTTTGTGTTGTGGTGTATCTCGATGACATTTTGATTTTTTTCCCCAGATCCAGTAACTCATCAAAGTCATGTCCGCCAGGTGTTGCTCCGTCTAAGAGAGAATCGCCTTTACGCCAAGTTGGAGAAGTGTGTTTTTGAGAAGAAGTCTCTATCCTTCCTGGGCTATATTATCTCAGATCAGGGCCTCAAGATGGACCCCCAGAAGGTAAAGGCTGTCCTGGAGTGGCCACGCCCGCAAGGCTTAAGGCCCATACAACGCTTCCTAGGATTCGCCAACTTCTACCGACTCTTCATCCCCAACTTCTCATCTTTGACAGCTGCTATCTCCACCCTCACTAAGAAGGGTATGAATGCCAAGATGTGGACTCCGTTGGCAGCCGCATTTGAATCCTTAATGAAAGCCTTCACAACCTGCCTCCATTCTGCACCATCCGGATGTATCCATACAGTTTTCGTTAGAGGTGGACGCTTCCTCGGTGGGTGCTGGTGCACTGTTGTTCCAGAAAAGATCGAAAGGCAAGGCTGTGGCTACTATTCCAAGCTGTTTTCTTCCGCAGAGAGCAACTACTCAATTGGGGACCGGGAGTTACTGGCCATCAAGCTGGCTCTGCAGGAGTGGAGACATCGACTGGAGGGCGTGGTTCATCCTATCCTGATCTTCACGGATCACAAGAATTTGACCTACCTACAGACGGCCCAGCGGTTGAATCCTCGTCAAGCCAGGTGGTCGTTGTTCTTTGCTCGGTTCCGGTTCGAACTCCACTACCGACCTGCCGACAAGAATGTGAGGGCCGATGCCTTGTCTAGATCTTTTGAAACCGAAGACGCCATGGAATCTCCATAGAATATTATTGACCCATCCTGCATCTTCTCTGTGAATCCCCTGCAAGTTAGAGACATTCCTCCGGGTAGGACTTTTGTACGTCTGGCTGACCGAGGAAGAATTCTTCGCTGGGGTCACAGTTCTAAGCTGGCAGGTCACGCGGGTGCTCGTAAGACCCAAGATCTAATCACCCGTCAGTTCTGGTGTAAAGGATCTGCCAGGCACAGCTTCGGGGTTAACGCCCATAGATAATCAGTCTGCACCTGCTTCTAAGTCTGTGAGACTGACGCCATCTTCCACCACCAGGGTGGCAGGCTTAGGAGTGGGAGAACCTATCACAGCCTGGCCAGACGGAGCTAGCTCCCGCCCTCTGTCTGTTTATACCTGCCTTTCCTGTTCCTCCTTTGCTTGTGATTCTTTTCGTTTGGTTTCCTGGCCCTGCTGCAGCTTCTTGTACTATTGTCCTTGCTTCATATTGACCCTGGCTTGCTGACTACTCTTCTGCACTGCGTTTGGTACCTCGTACATTCCTGGTTTGACTCGGCTTGTTTACTACTCTTGTTGCTCACGGTGTTGCCGTGGGCAACTGCCCCTTTCTCCCACTAGCTCTGTGTACCCTTGTCTGTCGTGCACTTATTGAGCGTAGGGACCGTCGCCCAGTTGTACCCCGTCGCCTAGGGCGGGTCGTTGCAAGTAGGCAGGGACTGAGTGGCGGGTAGATTAGGACTCACTTGTCTGTTTCCCCACCCCCCGTCATTACATAATCACAAGCCCATACCTAGTCTACCCTGGTCCCTGACACCACTATGGACCCCCTTGAGACCCTGGCTCAGCAAATGCAGGGTCTCTCCCTACAGGTCCAGGCCCTGGCTCAGAGGGTCAACCAGCCTGATGCTACCTTGGTAGTCCCCCTCACCTCTTGAACCCCACCTCAAGTTGCCCGATCGGTTCTCAGGGGACCGGAAGACTTTTCTCTCCTTTCGGGAGAGTTGTAGGCTCTATTTTCGTTTAAAGCCCCACTCCTCAGGCTCTGAGAGCCAGCGGGTGGGTATAATTATGTCCCGGCTCCAGGAAGGGCCCCTAGAATGGTCCTTCTCCTTGGCTCCTGACGCCCCTGAACTTTCCTCCGTTGATCTTTTCTTTTCTGCTCTCGGACTCATCTATGATGAGACTGACAAGACAGCTTTTGCCGAGAGTCAGCTGGTGACCTTACGTCAGGGTAAGAGACCTGTTGAGGAGTATTGCTCTGACTTTAGGAAGTGGTGCGTAGCTTCTCGGTGGAATGACCCTGCCTTAAGGTGCCAGTTTAAGCATTGTGAGAAACTAGACATGGACAGCACAATCCACAGTATATACGTTGATCTGAGCCGCTAGGCATAATTTAGAAACATGAACATGAGGTTCTTTGTAAACATTTTGATCAAACTGTATAAGCCCACTTGCCACTTCACGGCGACCTCTTTAAAGTGGGTCCCTACTCTAGCGGTTGCAGCACCGCATGGCGGCTACCACCACCGCAGCACCGCTCCTGCAGAGGGAGCAACCCAGCGGCCCAAAAGCACCCATGCCTTCAGACCGTGCCAAGCCTCCTTGGCTCTGGGCCACGTCCCCCCACAAGTGCAGCACTACAGCAACAGACACCACCATACAGCACCACAACATGTGAACAGATGGAATGAGCTCACCTTGCCATGCGCCCCCAGTGGCCAACTGAGAGCACAAGCAAGAGCAGGAACACTTATGAGGTCATTCTGGAATTAAAATCAGCTGGGTATTTTTTCAAATGCGTGGAGAATGGGCCTTCTCCTTGGCTCCTGACGCCCCTGAACTTTCCTCCGTTGATCTTTTCTTTTCTGCTCTCGGACTCATCTATGATGAGACTGACAAGACAGCTTTTGCCGAGAGTCAGCTGGTGACCTTACGTCAGGGTAAGAGACCTGTTGAGGAGTATTGTGCTGACTTTAGGAAGTGGTGCGTAGCCTCCCGGTGGAATGACCCTGCCTTAAGGTGCCAGTTTAGGTTGGGTCTGTCGAACGCCCTGAAAGACCTGCTAGTTAGCTATCCCTCTTCTGACTCCCTAGACCAGGTTATGGCTTTAGCGGTACGACTTGACCGACGTCTCAGGGAACGACAACGTGAACGTTTATGTGTTATCTCCTCTGACTCCCCCATGATGCCTCCCGAGGTTCCGTTGCTTCGTTCCTCCCCGGAAGACTCGGAGGTACCTATGCAACTTGGGTCCTCCGTGTCCCCCCAACAACGTAGAGATTTCCGCAGGAACAATGGTCTCTGCTTCTACTGTGGGGATGACAAGCATCAAGTGAAAAACTGTCCTAAGCGTAAGAATGCAGCCGGAGAACTTCCGCGCCTAAGTGATCATCGGGGAGGTCACTTGGGCGCACAGGTATTTCCCGTAAATATGAAACGTAATAAAATCTTTCTTCCCTTTCAGGTCTCTTTTGGTGGTAGGTCTGCTACCGGCAGTGCCTTCGTGGATTCAGGGTCTTCTGCTAATATCATGTCTATGGAATTTGCTATGTCTCTAGCTATGCCTTTGATTAATTTGCCTAAACCTGTCCTGGTAGTGGGCATCGACTCCACTATTCTTGCTAATGGTTATTTTACACAGCATACCCCTGTTTTTGAACTCCTTGTTGGCTCCATGCATTTGGAGCAGTGCTCTGTACTGTTAATGCAGGGATTATCGTCCGATTTGACTTTAGGCCTTCCCTGGTTGCAGTTGCATAATCCCACGTTTGAATGGAATTCTGGGGACCTTACCAAGTGGGGTAATGAATGCTTGACGTCATGTTTTTCTGTTAATTCTATTTCTCCCCCTGAGGAGGTGAACACGCTACCTGAGTTTGTTCAGGACTTCGCCGATGTTTTCTCTAAGGAGGCCTCCAAAGTGTTACCTCCTCATAGAGAATATGATTGTGCAATCAATTTGGTACCAGGAGCTAAGCTCCCTAAGGGTAGGATATTTAATCTCTCTTGTCCCGAACGTGAAGCCATGAGAGAGTATATCCAGGAATGCCTGGCCAAGGGTTACATTCTCCCCTCTACTTCTCCAGTAGGTGCTGGCTTCTTCTTCGTAGGGAAGAAGGATGGTGGTCATAGGCCATGCATGGACTACCGAAGCTTGAATAAGGTCACTGTAAGGAACCAGTATCCCCTTCCTCTGATTCCTGATCTCTTTAATCAGGTTAAGGGGCCCAATGGTTCTCTAAGTTTTATCTACGGGGACGTATAACCTTATCTGCATCAAAGAGGGGGATGAGTGGAAGACTGCATTTAACACGCCCGAAGGTCATTTCGAATACCTAGTCATGCCCTTTGGGTTGTGTAATGCTCCCGCGGTCTTCCAGAATTTTATAAATGAGCTTTTAAGAGACTACCTGGGGGTATTTCTTGTAGTGTACCTTGATGACATACTTGTGTTTTCCAAGGACTGGTCCTCCCACATTGAGCATGTCAGGAAGGTGCTCCAGGTCCTTCGAGAAAACAAACTGTTTGCGAAGACCGAAAAATGTGTGTTTGGGGTGCAGGAGTTACCATTTTTGGCCCAAATCCTCACTCCTCATGAATTCCGCATGGACCCTGCCAAGGTCCAGGCTGTGGCGGAATGGGTCCAACCTGCCTCCCTGAAGGCGTTACAGTGCTTCCTGGGGTTCGCTAATTATTACAGGAAGTTTATTGCTAACTTCTCGGTCATCGCTAAGCCTCTTACGGATCTCACTCGCAAAGGTGCTGATCTCCTCCACTGGCCTCCTGAGGCTGTTCAGGCTTTTGAGGTCCTTAAGAAGTGCTTTATCTCGGCCCCAGTGCTGGTTCAGCCCAACCAAATGGAGCCATTTATCGTGGAGGTTGACGCGTCCGAGGTGGGAGTGGGGGCTGTCTTGTCCCAGGGTACTAGGTCCCTCACCCATCTCCGTCCCTGTGCCTACTTCTCCAGGAAGTTTTCACCCACTGAGAGTAACTTTGATATTGGCAACCGCGAACTCTTAGCCATTAAATGGGCATTTGAAGAGTGGCGCCACTTCCTGGAGGGGGCCAGGCACCAGGTAACGGTCCTTACCGACCACAAGAATCTGGTTTTCCTAGAATCTGCCCGGAGGCTAAACCCGAGACAAGCTCGTTGGGCGTTATTTTTTACCAGATTCAAATTTGTGGTTATCTATAGGGCTGGGTCTAAAAATGTTAAGGCTGATGCTCTATCACGTAGCTTCATGGCCAGCCCTCCTTCGGAGGAAGATCCTGCTTATATTTTGCCTCCAGGTATAATCATTTCCGCTATTGATTCTGATTTAGTCTCTGAAATTGCGGCTGATCAAGGTTCAGCTCCCGGGAGCCTTCCTGAGAACAAGCTGTTTGTTCCCCTGCAATTCCGGCTAAGGGTACTTAGGGAAAATCATGACTCTGCACTATCTGGCCATCCAGGCATCCTGGGTACCAAGCACCTCATTGCCAGAAACTATTGGTGGCCTGGGTTGCCCAAAGACGTTAAGGCCTACGTCGCCGCTTGTGAAGTTTGTGCTAGGTCCAAGACTCCCAGGTCCCGACCAGCAGGCTTACTATGTTCTTTGCCCATTCCCCAGAGACCTTGGACCCATATCTCCATTGATTTTATCACCGATTGCCTCCATCTCAAGGCAAGTCGGTGGTGTGGGTTGTAGTAGACCGCTTCAGTAAGATGTGCCATTTTGTGCCCCTCAAGAAACTACCCAATGCTAAGACGTTAGCTACCTTGTTTGTCAAACACATCCTGCATCTCCATGGGGTCCCTGTCAATATTGTTTCTGATAGAGGGGTACAATTTGTTTCATTGTTTTGGAGAGCCTTTGTAATGATGGGGGTGTAGGGAAACGGACAAGTGAGCCCTAATCTACCCGCCACTCTGTCCCTGCCTACTTGCAACGACCCGCCCTAGGCGACGGGGTACAACTGGGCGGCGGTCCCTACGCTTAGTAAGTGCACGAGACAAACAGACAAGGGTACACAAAGCAAAGGGAAATGTGGCGGTTGCCCACGGCAACACCGTGAGCAACAAGAGTGGTGAACGAGCCGAGTCAAACCAGGAGTGAACGAGGTACCAAACGCAGAGCAGGAGAGTAGTCAGTAAGCCAGGGTCAGTATGGAGCAGGATCAAATAGTAGAAGCTGTAGCTGGGCCAGGAAACCACACGAGAAGAATCACAAGCAAAGGAGGAACAGGAAAGGCAGGATATAAATAGACAGAGGGCGGGAGCTAGCTCCGTCTGGCCAGGCTGTGATAGGCTCTCCCACTCCTAAGCCTGCCATCCTGAGTGGTGGAAGATGGAGTCAGTCTCAGAGACATAGACTCAGGTGCAGACTGATTACCTATGGGCGTATACACAGAAGTTGTGCCAGGCAGATCCTTTACAGCCTTCTGTAAAAAGTTGGAGATTAATCTGTCCTTCTCCTCTGCCTTCCATCCTGAAACTAATGGCCAAACCGAGAGGACTAATCAGTCTCTAGAACAATATTTAAGGTGTTTTATCTCTGACTGTCAATATGATTGGGTCTCATTCATTCCCCTCGCCGAATTTTCCCTTAATAACCGGGTCAGTAACTCGTCAGGGGTCTCCCCCTTTTTCTGTAATTTTGGGTTTAATCCACGGTTCTCTTCCGTTTCACCTGGTAGTTCCAACAATCCCGAGGTAGAGGTCGTTCATCGAGAACTGTGCACAGTCTGGGCTCAGGTTCAGAAGAACCTAGAGACGTCCCAGAGCATACAAAAAAACTCAGGCAGATAGAAAACGTTCTGCTAACCCCTTGTTTATGGTCGGGGATCTGGTGTGGCTATCGTCTAAAAATTTGCGCCTTAAGGTCCCGTCCAAGAAGTTTGCTCCCCGGTTTATAGGGCCGTACAAGGTAATTGAAGTCCTCAAACCTGTCTCTTTCCGACTGGAGTTGCCCCCATCTTTTCGAGTACACGACGTGTTCCATGCCTCCCTCCTTAAACGCTGCTCCCCGTCCTTGGCTCCCTCGAGGAAACCTCCGGTCCCTGTTCTCACCCCTGAGGGGGCAGAATTCGAGGTGGCCAAGATTGTGGACAGCAGGATGGTCCAAGGCTCCCTCCAGTACCTGGTCCATTGGAGAGGATACGTGCCTGATGAGAGGACTTGGGTACCCGCCCGGGATGTTCACGCTGGGATATTGGTCAGGAGGTTTCACCTTCGTTTCCCCAGTAAACCAGGTCCACTTAGAAAGGGTCCGGTGGCCCCTCATAAAAGGGGGGGTACTGTAAAGGATCTGCGAGGCACAGCTTCGGGGTTAACGCCCATAGATAATCAGTTTGCACCTGCTTCTATGTCTGTGAGACTGACTCCATCTTCCACCACTCAGGGTGGCAGGCTTAGGAGTGGGAGAACCTATCACAGCCTGGCCAGATGGAGCTAGCTCCCGCCCTCTGTCTATTTATACCTGCCTTTCCTGTTCCTACTTTGCTTGTGATTCTTGTACTATTGTCCTTGCTTCATATTGACCCCGGCTTCCTGACTACTCTCCTGCTCTGCGTTTGGTACCTCGTACACTACTGGTTTGACTCGGCTTGTTTACTTCTTTTGTTGCTCACGGTGTTGCCGTGGTCAACTGCCCCTTTCTCCCCCTAGCTCTGTGTATTCTTGTCTGTTTGTCTGTCGTGCATTTATTGAGCGTAGGGACCGTCGCCCAGTTGTACCCCATCGCCTAGGGCGGGTCGTTGCAAGTAGGCAGGGACTGAGTGGCGGGTAGATTAGGGCTCACTTGTCTGTCTCCCCACCCCCCGTCATTACATCTGGTGGCCCAAGCTACCCAAAGATGTTATGGACTTTGTCTCCTCTTGCACAGTATGTGCAGCAAATAAAGTTGCTCACTCCAGACCTGCTGGCCTGCTCGAACCAATGTCTGTGCCCGTTGTCCCGTGGCAACATGTCGCTATGGACTTTGTCACGGATCTTCCTTCTTCTGCGAGTTGCAGTGTGATCTGGGTGGTAGTGGATCGATTTTCCAAAATGGCTCACTTCATTCCCTTGACCGCCCTGCCATCTGCTACGCGATTGGCTGACCTCATCATACAACACATCTTCCGTCTGCATGGCTTGCCCCTGCATATTGTCTCGGACCGAGGGGTCCAGTTCACCTCGAAGTTTTGGAGAGTACACTGCGGCCTCCTCGGTGTAAAATTGGACTTCTCTTCGACTTATCATCCTCAGTCCAATGGGCAAGTCGAGAGAGATTATGGAGAACTATCTACGTCACTTTGTTTCCAGGCGCCATGTTGATTGGGTGGAGTTGCACCCGTGGGCAGAGTTCTCCTATAACAACCACACCAGTGAGTCGACCACTTCCAGTCCGTTCTTCATCGTCTACGGTCAACATCCTCGTATACCTCTTCCTGTTTCTACAATGTCCCAGGTGCCTGCAGCCGATTCAACCTTCAGGGACTTTCTACAGATATGGCAACAGACCCGATCTTCTATCCTGTTGGCAGTGGACCGCATGGAGAGAAAGGCAGATACAAGAAGACGGGCGCCTCCGCAGTTTCTTCCATGGACTAAAGTCTGGCTGTCTTCTAGGAATATCCGGCTGAAGGTGCCGTCGTGCAAATTTGCTCCTAGGTTCCTTGGTCCCTTCGAAATCCTGCTACAGATCAACCTGGTGTCCTACAAGCTGCGGCTTCCTCCTACCCTCAGGATTTCTAACTCCTTCCACGTCTCCCTGCTGAAACCCGTGGTCCTGAACCGCTACTCCAGGACTCCCAGCTCCACAGTGGCCCCTGTCGGCTCATTGGGGACTTTCAAAGTAAAGGAGATTCTGGCTACCAAGAAGGTGGGAGGAAGGACATTTTATTTAGTGGACTGGAGGGGGTTCGGTCCAGAAGAGAGGTCTTGGGAGCCAGAAGAGAACATCGATGCTCCTGTCCTCGTGAGGAAGTTTCTCTCCCGCTCTGGTCCCAAGAAGAGGGGGCGTAAGAGGGGGGATACTGTAACGTCCATGGCCATGGTCCGTCGCTCGGTCGTTAACCTCGACGGCCGTGGCCATGGACAACTTACCTCGTTGCAGCGTCGTCCTCCTGTCAGGCGTCGGCATTCACTTCCGGACTCAGAATGTCTCCGGCGGGCGCGCGCACGGCCTTAAAGGGCCAATGCGCGCATTTTTGCAGGAACTCTGCTATCTAGCCCAGGATGCCATGGGCTATAAAAAGGGGCTCTGTCTCCTTGCTCTTTGCCAGAGCGTTGTTCGTTACCCATTGTTTGTTGTGCTTATGGTCTCCCAGTGTCTTCCAGTTTCCCAGTGTACCTTTCTCCTGTATCCCGTATCCTGTTTCCGTGCTACCTACTGCTATTGCCGTGTTGTGCTACTTGCCGTGCTGTGCTACAGCCTACGCTCCATCTGCTACGCCTCACGTGACGACTTCCCTCCACCTGGTCCTGGACGTGCCTGCCTAGCTACTGTCTACGATTGTCTCAGGTACCCTCGCTGAACTAATTGAACTCTACACCTACCTGTTTGGCCACCTGCCATCCCGCTACGTGGTACGGCCCAGTGGGTCCACACCCCTCATCGTGACACACTCTATAACATATCTTGCAATAAAAGCAATATGATATTCCCTGATGTTCGGGAAGGATAGCCCTCCTACTCTAATATATTTTTGTAGGTTTTTCATTGACAAACGAGATTTTCCACATAAATTTCTGGAAAGCTTTATTGATATTATTTATGTCATTATGTTTCAATAAGAGTAGAATCATTTGGAGCTTATACAATAATCTAGGGAAGATCACCATTTTTATTAGGTTCCTCCTACCATATAATGATAATGCCAAATCCTTCCAAAAGATAAGTTCCCTTTTGGCATCATCCAGTACCGACACAAAATTCATTGTGTAAATATCATATATGCCTCTCCTAATATCCCCAAATATTTGATGTTATCTTTTACAATATTTAATCCAATCTCTCGATTCCATCCCACATCCATTTGTTTATCCAACAACCAAACCTCAGTTTTTGTGCTATTAATTTTATAACCAGCCAAATTTTCAAACTGCTCTATTATATTGTGTACGAACAAAATCAAATCATCTGCAAATAGAGCTATTTTAACCCCTTAACGACCGGCGTATAGTGTTTTTACGTCGGCCATTCAGGGTAGTTCTTCTGAAGCAGCACCTTTTCACGTCGGCACTTCAGAAGAACTTTCCCCGCATCGTGCGGGGTGCTGCTGAAGCCCGGGCTGTTAGTAACAGCCTCGAGCTTCAGGGCAACGATCGGAGACCACTAGCAGTGGTCTCCGATCATATTTAACCCCTCAGATGTGGCGCTCAATAGCGAGCGCCGCATTTGAGTGATTTTAGAGGGAGGGGGCTCCCTCTCTAACCCCACTAGCATCCCCGCGTGCATCGCGGGGTGCCGATGGGTTCTATGGCAGCCTGGGGGCCTAACAAAGGCCCCATTGTCTGCCTTTAGTAATTGTCTGTTAGCCCATGCCAGAGGCATGACCTAGCATGTGCCTGTCAGTTTTACACTGACCGGCAATAATACACTGCAATACAGAAGTATCGCAGTGTATTATAATAGCGATCAAAAGTTTTGACAGTAAAGTCCCCCAGTGGGACTAAAAATAAAGTAAAGAAAATTAAATAAAGTTTGAAATAAATAAATAATTGTCCCAAGTAAAAAAAAATTAAAAACCTCACTTTTTCGCCTTACAAAATACTTTATTATGAAAAAAAGTTAAAAGTTACTTATATTTGGTATTGCCGCATCCATAACCAACCCAAATAAAAAAGATTACATTATTTAACCCGCACGGTGAACGCTGTAAAAAAATATAATAAAAAATAACGCCAGAATTGCTGTTTTCTGTTCATCCTGCCTTCAAAAGAATGTGATAAAAAGGTGATCAAACAGTCGCATCTACTCCAAAATGGTACCAATAGAAACTACAAGTCGTGACGCAAAATAAAAGCCCTCATACAGCTGCATCGTTCAAAAAATAAAAAAGTTATGGCTCTTAAAATATGGTGACACAAAAGCAAATAATTTTGAAAAAAATGTGTTTTTAGTGTGTAAAAGTAGGAAAACATAAACAAATCCATATATATTTGGTATTGCCACAATCAAAACGACCCGCTGAATAAAGTTATTATGTTATTTATACCACACGGTAAACGGCGTAAAATTAAGAGGCAAAAAAAATGGCTACATTTCATTTTTTCTCCAGTACCCCACTAAAAAAGTTATTAAAAAGCTAATCAATAAATTATATCTACCCCAAAATGGTGCTGTTATAAAATACAACCTGTCCCGCAAAAAAAAAGTCCTTATACAGCTATGTCGACGCAAAAATAAAAAAGTTATAGATCTTTTAATGCGAAGATGGAAAAACGTAAAAAGTTGCTCGGTCATTAACCCCTTAAGGACGCAGCCTAGTTTGGGCCTTAAGGCTCAGAGCCCATTTTTCAAATCTGACATATTTCACTTTATGTGGTAATAACGTCGGAATGCTTAAACCTATCCAAGCGATTCCGAGATTGTTTTCTCGTGACACTTTGGGCTTCATGTTCGTGGTAAAATTTGGTCGATATATTCAGTCTTTATTTGAGAAAAATTGCAAAATTTAGAGAAAATTTAGAAAAAATAGCATTTTTCAGAATTTAAATGCATCTGCTTGAAAAACAGACGGTTATACCACCCACAATAGTCACTAGTTCACATTTCCCATATGTCTACTTTAGATTGGCATCGTTTTTTGAACATTATTTTATTTTTCTTGGACGTTACAAGGCTTAGAACATAAACAGCAATTTCTCATATTTTTAAGAAAATTTCAAAAGCCTTTTTTTTAAGGTACCTGTTCAGTTCTGAAGTGGCTTTGAGGGGCCTATGTATTAGAAACCCCCATAAAGCACCCCATTTTAAAAACTAGACCCCTCAAAGTATTCAAAACAGCATTTAGAAAGTTTTTTAACCCTTCAGGCATTTCACAGGAATTAAAGCAAAGTGGAGGTGAAATTTGCAAATTTCGTTTTTATTTCTGAATTTCAATTTTATTCTATTTTTTTTCTGTAACAAAGAAGGTTTTACCAGAGAAACACAACTTAATATGTATTGTCCAGATTCTTCAGTTTTTAGAAATGTCCCACATGTGGCTCTAGTGCGCTCGTGGACTAAAACACAAGCCCCAGAAGCAAAGAAGCACCTAGTGCATTTTGGTGGTGCTTTTTTATTAGCATATATTTTAGGCAGCATGCCAAGTTTGGAGAGGTGTTGAGGTGCCAAAACAGTAGGAATCCCCCAAAACTGACCCCATTTTGGAAACTGCACCCCTCAAGGAATTAATTTATGGTTATTGTTACCATTTTGACCGCACAGTTTTTTCACAGCGCGTATTTGAATTGGGCTGTGAAATTAAAAGAATGACAATTTTTCCAATAAGATGTCATTTTTGATCAGAATTTCTTATTTTCACAGGGAACAAAATGCCCCATTTTGTTGCCCAATTTGTCCTGAGTGCGGCAATACCCCATTTGTGGTGATAAACTGCTGTTTGGGCCCATGGGAGGCCTCAGAAGGAAAGGAGCGCTATGTGTTTGTTGGAGTCCAGATTTTGCTGGATTGGTTTTCGGGTGCCATGTCGCATTTGCAGAGCCTCAGAGGTATCAAAGCAATGGAAACCCACCAAAAGTGACCCCATTTTGGAAACAAAACCCCTCAAGGAATTTATTTATGGGTGTTGTGACCATTTAGACCCCACAGTTTTTTCACAGAACTTATTTGAATTGGGCTGTGAATTTAAAAAAAAAAACTTTTTTCCAATAAGATGTAGTTTTGGCTCAAAATGTCTTATTTTCACAACGAATAAAATACCCCATTTTGTTGCCAAATTTGTCCTGAGTGCGGCAATACCCTATTTGTGGCCATAAACTGCCGTTTGGGCCCATGGGAGGTATTAGAAGGAAAGGAGCGCTGTGTGTTCTTTGGAGCACAGATTTTGCTGGATTGGTTTTCGGGTGCCATGTCGCATTTGCAGAGCCCCAAAGGTATCAAAGCAATGGAAACCCACCAGAAGTGACCCCATTTTGGAAACTACACCCCTCAAGGAATTCATTTATGGGTGTTGTGACCATTTAGACTCCACAGTTTTTTCACAGAATTTATTTGAATTGGGCTGTGAATTAAAAAAAAAATTATTTTTTCCAATAAGAGGTAGTTTTGGCTCAAAATTTCTTATTTTCACAAGGAATAAAATACCGCATTTTGTTGCCCAATTTGTCCTGAGTGTGGCAATACCCTATTTGTAGTGATAAACTGCCGTTTGGGCCCATGGGAGGGCTCAGAAGGAAAGGACCACCATGTGGCCTACTGGGAATTTTCTCGTGCTAAGTCGTGTGTGCAGAAGCCCCTGAGGTATCAGTACAGTTGAAACCCCCGAGAAGTGACCCCGTTTTAAAAACGACACCCCTTAAGGAATTCATCTAGAGGTGTAGTGAGCATTTTGACCCCACAGGTATTGTGTAAAAGATAATGTGCAGCAGTTGGTGCAGAGTGAAATTTGCAATTTTCTATACATATATGCCAATTCAGTGTCCGATATATTGTGCCCAGCATGCACCACCGGAGATATACACCTCATAAACTGTAATGTTGGCTCTCCCGGGTACGGCAATACCCTACATGTGGCTGTTATCAGCTGCCTGGGCACGCAGCAGGGCTGAGAGGGGAAAGATGAGGAGGGGTAAGCTGTGCGAAGTGGATCAGAGCGAGTAAAACTGGGGTAAATTAAAAATAAAGGGATGGATGATAAATTTGAAAACACTCTTTCATACAGAGCTCTGGTTTTTCGGGACACGCGTCACATTGATATATTGTGTCCTTCCTTATCCCCCTCTTATAGCAGACTCTGCACCTCTTTTGACTTTTTCCCTTCTTGCCAGTTTGGGGAACTTCTCCTAAAAAGTGTTGCCCTGGTACGATGCCTGTGGCCCCGCTTCCAGAAGTACTGTAAGGCTTCAGGACTTGATCTGACAAGTCCACCCCTCCCATGTACCTATTGTAGTCCAGGATGCAGTCTAGTTTGGGGGTCCCTGTACTGGTACCTCGTACAGGTACATGGGTACTGGTGTGGCATCTCCCTGGTCTTGTACTTGACACACAATATGTTGCTGCTAGATTGTACCCTGCTCTCACCCCTTCTGAGTGTTTGCCCAAGCAGAGTCGTAGGGAGGCCTCTCAGGTTTCTTCTAGCAGTGCCGCATGCCGCAGGACTTCTGGAAGCGAGGCAGTTGAAGAGTGGGACGCTGGTATAAAAATTATCCAGGTAGAGGTGGTAACCCTGGTCCAGCAGTGGGTGCACCAAATCCCACACAATTTTTGTATTAACTCCCAGTAAGGGGGGGCATTCTGGGGGCTGAGAACTGGTGTCCTTCCCTTCATATATCCTAAATTTGTAGGTATACCCGGATGCACTCTCGCACAGCTTATACATCTTCACGCCATACCTTGCCCTCTTACCTGGCAGGTACTCGCGGAATTGAAGCCTCCCTTTCAAATGTACCAGGGATTCATCTATAGAAATACACTTCTCGGGGGTGAATGCTTGAGAAAACCGGGCACTGAAATGGTCTAATAGGGGTCTCCGTTTATACAAACGGTCAAAACTGGGGTCATCTCGGGGTGGGCACGGCTCATTATGAGTATAATGTAAGAAGCGAAGTATTGCCTCATTTTTATTTTATTTTTTAGTTTCCAGCTCAGTTCTGAAGTTGCTTTGAGGGGCCCATATATTAGACACCCTTATCAAACACCCCATTTCAGAAACTAGACCCCTCAAAGTATTCACAACAGCATTTAAAAAGTTTATTAACCCTTTAGGCGTTTCACAGGAATTTAGAGCAAAGTAGAGGTGACATTTAATTAATTTAATTTAATTTATTAGGCACCATGTCCGGTTTGAAGAGGTCTTGTGGTGCTAAAACAGTGGAAACCCCCCAAAAGTGACCCCTTTTTGGAAACTAGAGACCTTGAGGAATCCATTGTAGTTTTCTTGGGGTGCATGCGACTTTTTGATCAGTTTTTATTCTAATTTTAGGTGGCGTGGTGACTAAAAAAACAGCAATTTTACTAATGTTTTTTATTCAATTTTTTTTACAGCGTTCACCGTGCGCTATAAATGACATATTCACTTTATTCTGCGGGGCGATACGATTACGGCGATACCAGATGTTTATATTTTTTTTTTATGTCTTATGGCGTTTGCACAATAAAATGCATTTTGTAAAATATAATTTATTTTTTGTGTTACCTTATTCTAAGAGCCATAACTGTTTTATTTTTCCATCAGGAAAGTCGTGCGAGGACTTATTTTTTGCGTAACGAACTGTAGTTTCGATCAGTACCATTTTTAGGTACATGCGACTTTTTGATCTCTTTTTATTCCATTTTTTGGGAGGTGAAGTGACCAAACAATTGTGATTGTGGTACGGTTTATTATTATTTTCTCTTACGGCGTTCACCGCGCGGGATAAATAACGACATCGTTTTGTAGTTCAGGCCGTTACGGACGCGGCGATACTAATTATGTATAGTTTATTTGTTTATTTATATATTTGAATTAATAATAAAGAACTGATAAGGGAAAAAGGGGGACTTTTACTTTTATTACTTTTAAATCTTTTATTTTCTTATTTTTACACAACTTTTTTTAACTTTTTTACACTTTTTTTACTTTGTCCAACTAGGGGACATGAGGGCAGGAGGCTCTGATCGCTATTCTAATACACTGCACTACATGCGTAGTGCAGTGTATTAGAGCTGTCAGCTGTTCGCTGACAGCAAGCATAGTGGGTCCTGATTTTGTCGGGACCCACTAGGCTTCCGTCGATGGCGTAGCCAGAGTCCATTGTTAGGATTCTGGTTGCCATAGTAGCCATCACGGCCCGCTATCGTGTAGCAGGCCGGCGATGGCAGCTTAACCCCTAAGAAGCCGCGATCGCTATTGAACGCGGCTTCTAAGGGGTTAATCGGCGGGGACCACCGCGATCGGTCCCTGCACACTAAGCTGTGATAGCCTGCTGTCGGAAACAGCAGGTATCACAGCTCAAACACGCGCCGGGATTAAATGGCGCCGTGTTTACTCAGGTCAGTAATAGTACTGACCTGAGCGCGAACGTTCTACTTAGCAGGACGTACTATTACTGACCTGAGCGCGAAGGGGTTAAGGTTTAAAATACCTTCGGTATTAAGGGGTTAACTTCCTCTTCCCCAAATTTTATACCTTCTATCTGTGAAGACTATATCTCGCTAGAGGTTCAATAGCTATATTAAATAATAATGGTGATAAAGGGCATCCCTGCCTTGTGCCACGATACAATCTAAACTTTTCTGATATAACTCCTTGTGTTACTACTTGTGCATATGGGTGGTGATACTTAGCATTAATTGCTTCTAAGGCCTCGTGCACACTTACGTCACCGTTTTCACGGCCGCTTTTGACGGGTCAGTGCACCCGTTTTAGCGGCCGTTTTGTTTTCCGTCTGCACTCCCGTGTGCACTCCGTGTTTCCGTTTCCGTGCGCCGAGCATGGTACTGTCCAGGAAAATACAATTTTAATGTAATAAAATATATTTTTTAAAAATACGTTCATACTTACATTCCTCCTGTCTGGCCTCCAGCGATGACGTTCAATCCATGTCGCCGCTGCAGCCAACCGCAGGCTGCCGCGGCCTCGGCACCAATCACAGGCTGCCGCGGCCTCGGCAGCCAATCACAGGCTGCCGCGTCACAAAAGATGGTCGGACTGGAGGAAGAAGAGGGACTCATCACCAAGACAACGACCGGGTACGTATGAAAGGTTTTTCATTTTATTTTTAATCAGCAGCCTCTTTTCTCTATCAGTTATTGATAGAGACAAGTGGCTGCCGATTAGTGTAATATTTTTCTAATGTTTTTCTGCCCGCCCGGCGGTTGCTAGGCAACGGCTCCGTCACACACGGATGGCACACGGATGCCTTCCGTGTGCCTTCAGTTTTTTTGACTGCCCCATTGACTTGCATGGGCCTCACGGTCACGGAATCCCGGACCAAAGTAGGACATGCTCTACTTTGGATCGGAAAGGAGCAACGGACCGTCAAAAAAACTGAGGTGTGCATGGCCCCATTGAAATGAATGGGTTCAGGGTGCTATCAGTGACAAAAACGGATAGCACCCTGAAGGAAAAAACTGAAGTGTGCATGAGGCCTAAGAAAGAACCCCTTATCCCTATCCTTTCCATCACTTTGTTGAGCCAGGGCCAGGCCACACTGTCAAATGCTTTCTCCGCATCGAAAGATATTATTGCCGCATTTTTGAGGGTGGACTGGAACTGGCCCAATCAAGAACCCCAAGTACCTTTGTTATAATTCTCACCACGTGTCTTTCTTTTATAAATCCATTTTGCGAGTCATGGATGATATCAGGAAGGACCGCTGCCAATCTATCTGCTAATATTCTTGAATAAATCTTGACATCCACATTAATTAGTGACATTGGCCTGTATGAGGCTGGATCTAATGAGTCACCTTTCCCTTTGGGATTCTCCTTTATATAAGCTGTGTTTCCGGTTTCCATTATCTCTGCATCTTTAAAAAGTTTATTGAATACTTGCATTAAAATATCTCCCACCTTACAAAGCATTAATTTGAAGAACTCTGAAGTGTACCCATCTGGTCCCGGAGCCTATTGTTTTGTTGACATTTTGATTGTCTCGTATACCTCCTCTTTTGTTACTGGGGCTTGTAGTTGGTCAAATTGGACTTGTGTTATTAGAGGCATCTCTATGTTCTCGAGATATTGATTTATATTATCCATGGACACCCATTTGCCTTCATATAATTTCTTATAATATTCTGTGATGATTTGATTTATTACTTTCATGTGTGTTACTTTCTCTCCTTTTTCATCTCTTAAAGCCCATATATGACATGTACCATCCCTTGTTTTTATCAAATTTGAAAGTAATTTCCCCTATTTATTACCCCAAAGGAAGAGCCTTTTTTCTCTTTTTGATATGCTATTTATTTCTATCACTTCTAAATGATGTTCCAACATGGTCATATACAGGGGCGTAGCTAGATGGTCATGGGCCCCGATGCAACAATTCTTACTGGGCCCCCCCCCCGCAAACTTCTCAGGGCCGACGGTCCGCTTTCAGCTGCATCGCTGGGTCTCCTAAGTGACCCAACAATGCAGCACTAGCAGCCGGGGCGTCACTAAGACTGGGTTCACACACACTATTTACGGACGTAATTCGGGCGTTTTAGCATTGAATTACGTCCGAAAATGCGGCTCAAAAGCGTCGGCAAACATCTGCCCATTCATTTGAATGGGTCTTACAATGTTCTGTGCCGACGGTCATTTTTTTTTACGCGTCGCTGTCAAAAGGCGGCGCGTAAAAAAGTGCCTGTCACTTCTTCAGACGTAAATGGAGCCGTTTTCCATGGACTCCATGGAAAACCAGCTTCAGTTACTTCCGTAATGGACGCAGCAAAAGACGCCTGCACATGCCATTACGGCTGAAATTACGGTGCTGTTTTCTCCTGAAAACAGCACAGTAATTTCAGCCATAACAGACGCTGCCGTGTGAACATACCCTCAGGGCTTAAAATGTCCGGGAAATAGCCCCAATACATATGTGTCCGCCCCCAAAAAAAGTGTGTATATGAGACAGCATAGCATATCTATAGCAGTACGACCCTATAAACTATGGATAGGATTAGATACAGTGGCTGAGCAGACAGTATCACACATGATAGGATTAGATACAGTGGCTCAGAAGGCAGTATCACACATGATAGGATTAGATACACAGCTCAGCAGACAGTATCACACATGATAGGATTAGATACAGTGGCCCAGCAGACAGTATCACACATGATAGGATTAGATACAGTGGCTCAGCAGACAGTACCACACATGATAGGATTAGATACAGTGGCTCAGCAGACAGTACCACACATGATAGGATTAGATACAGTGGCTCAGCAGACAGTACCACACATGATAGGATTAGATACAGTGGCTCAGCAGACAGTATCACGCATGATAGGATTAGATACAGGGCTCAGCAGACAGTATCACACATGATAGGATTAGATACACAGCTCAGCAGACAGTATCACACATGATAGGATTAGATACAGTGGCTCAGCAGACAGTATCACACATGATCGATTAGATATAGGGCCCAGCAGACAGTATCATACATCATTGGATTAGATACACAGCTCAGCAGACTGTATCACACATGATAGGATTAGATACAGGGCCCCGCTCGCTGACATTGCGGCTCCAGCGCTGGACCCAGGATATGTAAGAATAATAATTTTGCTTCTTTATGTGTTACTGATTATTTTTGTGTTTGTGTTTTTTTTTACAGGTTCGGTTGTTGGACTTCGGATTCGAGGACTTCTATGACGGCGTTTTTTTTATTCTCAATAAAATGGTTAATGAGGGTTGTGTTTTTTTATTTCAATAAAATATTTTTCCTATGTGCTTGTATCTTTTTAAACTTTATTATCACCGCCTTAGTAATGGCCACTGGCTGATTTACAACCTCCATTACTAAGGCGAGGCTTAATGTTAGCCGATGCAGAGGCTACACTAACCCCCATTATTACCCCGGTACCCACCGCCACCAGGGGTACTGGGAAGAGCCGGGTACAAACCAGTACCCGACCATCTGTAGTGACGGGCAGGCACCGGGGTGGCCGCAGGCTGGTAGCATTAGGCTGGGGAAGGCCAAAAACAGTGGCCCTTCCCACCCTTGTAATGCTGCCTGCTGCTGCTGTGTTGTATCTGGCTGGTTATGAAAATTGGGGGGGACCCGACATCGTTCTTTCCAATTATTTTTTATTTTTTTAAATGACGTGGGGTCCCCCCCATTTTCATAACCAGCCAGATACAATAAAGCAGCAGCAGGCAGCATTACCAGGATGGGAAGGGCCACTGTTTTTGGCCTTTCCCCTCCTGATAATACCAGCCTGCGGCCACCCCAGTGGCCGACCATCACTACAGATGGTCAGGTACTGGATGGTACCCGGCTCTTCCCAGCACCCCTGGTGGCGGTGGGTACCGGGGTAATAAAGGGGGTTAGTGTTAGCCTCTGCATCGGCTAACACTAAGCCCCGCCTTAGCAATGGATGCTGTCAATCAGCCGGCGGCCATTACTAAGGCGGTAGTAATATAGTTTAAAAAAAAACCACAAAGACATAGAAAAAATATTTTATTGAAATTAAAAAAAAACCCACACAGCCCTCATTAACCATTTTATTAATAAAAAAAAAAGCTGTCATCGAAGTAGTCCTGGAATTCGCCGTAGTCCAACGACCGAACCTGTAAGAAAACACACAAAAAATGATTAGTAACACGTGTGTTAGGGTATGTGCACACACACTAATTACGTCCGTAATTGACGGACGTATTTCGGCCGCAAGTACCGGACCGAACACAGTGCAGGGAGCCGGGCTCCTAGCATCATACTTATGTACGACGCTAGGAGTCCCTGCCTCGCTGCCGGACAACTGTCCCGTACTGAAAACATGTTTTCAGTACGTGACAGTTGTCCTGCAGCGAGCCAGGGACTCCTAGCATCGTACATAACTATAATGCTAGGAGTCCGGCTCCCTGCAGTGTGTTCGGTCCGGTACTTGCGGCCGAAATACGTCCGTCAATTACGGACGTAATTAGTGTCTGTGCACATACCCTAAGGCTTAGATACAGGGCCCATGTGTGATACTGTCTGTGGGACCCTGTATCTAAGCCTACCACAAGGTAGGCTTAGATACAGGGTCCAGCAGACAGTAATCTTATACAGTATAAGATTACTGTGTGCTGGGGCCCTGTATCTAAACCTACAGTGTGGTAGGCTTAGATACAGGGCCCAGCAGACAGGATCACGCATGGGCCATGTATCTAAGCCTACCATGTGATTGGCTTAGATACAGGGCCCAGCAGACAGGATCACACAATCTGTGATCCTGTCTCATGGGCCCCCTAAGCCTGATACATCGTAGGCTTAGGGGTTGTGCAGTCCCTAAACATTGATGGCCTATCCACAGGATAGGCCATCAATAGCTGATGTGTCGCCCGGGACCCGCAAATCAGCTGTTTTGAAGGGGCCGCAGCACTCGTACGAGAGCTGCTTCCCCTTCATTTCACTACTCGCCCATACTGTGAATCGCCGACACCGATTCACAGTGTGACCGGAATGAAGTGACAGGAATGAAGGGGAGCAGCTCTCGTACGAGTGCTGCGGCCCCTTCAAAACAGCTGATTGGCGGGTCCCGGGAGTCGGACCCCGCCAATCAGGGCTAACCTTACCTTCCTCTTCGGCCGCGGCATAGCGATGTGACGTCATGCGCTGCGCACAGCGCCTGACGTCAGGACCTCCGCTGCGATCCGGAACCAGGAAGGTAAGTAAAGTATGTTACTATAGTAACAGGGGCCCGCGGCCCGAGTTACTATAGAAACTTTTTATTGATGTGGTGCGGGGGGCCGTGGGCCCCCCTGGCTTCGGGGCCCGGTCGCAATTGCGACCGCTGCGACCCCTATAGCTACGCCAGTGGTCATATATTCCAACATCCAACATCCTGCTCCTATTCTGTGTAGTTGGATTTATTTTATATTCCACAATCTTTTGTTTGTATAAGTTACTCAGGTTCATATATTTAGCTGAAATTTGGCCGTGTGAACATACCCTTAGGTTATGTTCACACAACGTTTTTTTGTAAGACAGAAACAAAAAATCTGACTCCAAATTCATTTAGGAATTTTGAGGCAGATTTTGAATTGACAGCGTTGTTTGACTTTTTTTTTTTTTGCTGTGTTTTTTGCCCACATTTTTTTTAAGCCGTTGAAGCGAATGCAAAAAGCGCAGACAAAAAAGCACCAAACGAGCGCCGCAGGTTTTTTCTGCCTCCTATTAATTTCAATGGGAGGTCAGAGGCGGAAAGCACTCGAAGACCATCAGCCCCCAACTCACAGTAATGACCATCAGCCCCCCACTCACAGTAAAATGACCATCAGCCCCCAACTCACAGTAAAATGACCATCAGCCCCCCACTCACAGTAAAATTACCATCAGCCGCCCACTCACAGTAATGACCTACAGCCCCACTCACAGTAATGACCATCAGCCCCCCACTCACAGTAAAATTACCATCAGCACCCCACTCACAGTATAATGAAACCTCAGTAAAGAGACCATAAAGCCCCCTGCAGTAAAGTGACCATCAGCCTCAGCCACCCCCAGTAAAGTCACCATCAGCCTCCGTCCACCCCCAGTAAAATGACCATCAGCCCCTCCAGTAAAGCCACCATCAGCCTCAGCCCCCCCCCCCCATGATAAAATTACCATCTGACCCTCTAGTAAAGTAACCATCACAGAGAGAAAGTGTGCTTACTCCAGGGGAAGGAATAAATAAGGAGGTATAAGAACAACAACTCCCAGCATGTCCAGGCTATTATGTGATATCAAAGGACATTACAGGGAGCAGATATAACAGGAGAGAACTACAACTCCCAGCATGTCCAGGATGTTATGTGATATTAGAGAAAGTTTACAGGAGGAGGAGGAGGAGGTAGAAGAGGAGAGAACTACAACTTCCAGCATGTCCAGGCTGTTATGAGATATCAGCGGACATTACAGGAGGAGGTATAAGAGGAGAGAACTACAACTCCCAGCATGTGCAGACTGTTATTATGGGATATCAGAGGACAATACAGGGAGGAGGTATCAGAGGAGAGAACTACAACTTCCAGCATATCCAGGCTGTTATGAGATATAAGGGGATATTACAGAGAGGAGGTATAAGAGGATATAACTACAACTACCAGCATGTCCAGGCTGTTATTATGGGATATCAGAGGACATTACAAGAGGAGGTATAAGTGGAGAGGACTACAACTCCCAGCATGTCCAGACTGTTATTATGTAATATCAGAGAACATTACAGGCAGTAGGTATAAGAGGAGAGGACTACAACTACCAGCATATCCAGGAAGTTATTATGGGTTATCAGAGGACATTATGGAGAGGAGGTATAAGAGGAGAGGACTACAACTACCAGAATGTCCAGGACATTATTATGGGATATCAGAGGACATTACAGAGAGGAGGTATAAGAGGAGAGGACTACAACTCCCAGCATGTCCAGGATGTTATTATGG
This sequence comes from Rhinoderma darwinii, assembly GCF_050947455.1. Taxonomy (NCBI): domain Eukaryota; kingdom Metazoa; phylum Chordata; class Amphibia; order Anura; family Rhinodermatidae; genus Rhinoderma; species Rhinoderma darwinii. Next base: position 322,412,576 of record NC_134688.1, on the reverse strand, counting down.
GATATCAAAGGACATTACAGGGAGGAGGTATAAGAGGAGAGGACTACAACTACCAGCATGTCCAGGACGTTATTATGGGATATCAGAGGACATGACAGAACGGAGGTATAAGAGGAGAGAACTACCACTACCAGCATGTCCAAGACGTTATTATGGGATATCAGAGGACATTACAGGAGGAGGTATAAGAGGAGAGAACTACAACTACCAGCATGTCCAGGACGTTATTATGGGATATCAGAGGACATTACAGAGAGGAGGTATAAGAGGAGAGGACTACAACTACCAGCAGGGGTGTAACTAGGAAAGACTGGGCCCCATAGCAAACTTTTGACTGGGGCCCCCCTCCCCTAGGTGTCACACAACCCCCCCCCTTGTAGATAGTGCCTTTTTTACAGCCCCCCTGTAGATAACGCCATACAGCCCCCCCTCTGTAGATAGCTCCATACATCCCCCTGTAGAGAACGCCATACAGCCCCCTGTAGAGAACGCCATACAGCCCCCCTGCAGAGAACGCCATACAGCCCCCCTGTAGAGATCGCCATACAGCCCCCCCTGTAGGGAACGCCATACAGCCCCCCCCTGTAGAGAACGCTATACAGCCCCCCCCCCTGTAGGGAACGCCATACAGCTCCCCCCCTGTAGGGAACGCCATACAGCCACCCCCCCTGTAGGGAACGCCATACAGCGTCCCCCCCTGTAGGGAACGCCATACAGCGTCCCCCCTCCCAACAAAAATGCGACCTACAGTGTGTCCTACAAAATACATGTATCCCCTCTCCACAGGATCTTCACAGGATAGGGGATACATGAGTGATCGCTGGCAGCGATAGGGAGAACGGGGGACTGAAAGTCCCCTGAACTTCTCCATGACAAACCTCTGACTTCCGGCGTCTGCGCAGCTCAATAAAAATGAAAGGAGCGCTGGTCACGCATGCGCACAAGCACGACCGGCGCTCCATTCATTTCTACGGAGCTGCCGACACAGACCCCGGAAGTCCGAGGTTTGTGATGGAGAACTTCAGGGGACTTTCAGTCCCCCGTTCTCCCTATCAATGCCAGCGATCACACATGTATCCCCTGTCCTGTGGAGATCCTGTGGAGAGGGGGGGGGATACATGTCTTTTGCTCTATTTTGCGCCTTCAGGACCAGACACCGTTTAGCTATTTTTAGCACGTGTTAGTTAAATTGCTATAACTTATTTATTTGTTGGGCTAACTACGTGATTTTTGCGATGTTTTTTTCCGTAGATAATGCAGGTTTCTTTTTTTATCATTTTTATACACACCTTTTTTGCTATTTTAGAATTTTTATTCATAAAGTTTGAAAATAATAGTAAAAAAATAAGCTTTTTTACAATTCAGCTATTTTTTTTTTGGTAATAACATAGTTTTACCCTAAAATAGACCTTTTGTGATCGCCATTGTCTACCGTAAATTTTTATATATTGCATGTCTATATTAGGGTAATTGGATCAGCGCTAGCGTTACAACAATGATTGGCGGGGGGGGGGGGGGAGTTTTTTTTTGGGTGGGTATTTTATGTGTATTTATTAATGAAATTTTTTTTGCACTTTACTTTATTATTTTTTTATTACTATGGTCTGTCCCCCAAAGGTCAAAGAAGACCTTTGGGGAACTTTATATATTTTTTTTCTTTCTTTTACACCATGTTTTTCCACTGTGACTAGAGCTGCACAGCAGCCCCAGTTACAGGGGAAATCAGCCCTCTGATAGTGACGATTGTCACTAATAGGGCTGTGCTGGGTCTTGTAAGACCCAGCAGCAGTCTGCCACTAACGGCACCCGGCGATCATGTGACCAGTCACATGATCACCGGGAGGAATAGAGACAGCGCCGCTGCTGCTGTCTCTATTCCTGTACACAGCGCACATTCAGCGCTGTGTACAAGTGATCAGAGAAGACAGGGTCCCCGGCAGTCACTGACAGCCGGAGACCCGACATTCAGCTGCCCGATCGCGCGGGCAGCAAGTTAAAACCCAAGCCGTAGAAAGTCTATGGCTCGGGTTTTAAGGACCCTGACCGCTGGCCGTAAAAATACAGCCAGCGGTCGGGAACCAGTTAATGGCAGAGCGGGGAGATACCTCCCTGCTCTGCCGTAGTGTTCAGTGGCGTCCCGCTGTAGCAGCCATAGCGGCTGCTAGCGGAGCCTCCGGCCATGGTGGGGGCCAGTGCCGGCGGGCCCCGTAGCAGCCGCTACTGCTGCTACGGCGGTAGTTACGCCATTGACTACCAGCATGTCCAGGACGTTATTATGGGATATCAGAGGACATTACAGAGAGGAGGTAGGAGAGGAGAGAACTACAACTTCCAGCATGTCCAGGCTGTTATGAGATATCCGAGGACATTACAGGGAGGAGGTATAAGAGGAGAGAACTACAACTACCAGCATGTCCAGACTGTTATTATGGGATATCAGAGGACATTACAGGAGGAGGTATAAGAGGAGAGAACTACAACAACCAGCATGTCCAGGCTGTTATTATGGGATATCAGAGGACATTACAGGAGGAGGTATAAGAGAAGAGAACTACAACTCCCAGCATGTCCAGACTGTTATTATGGGATATCAGAGGACATTACAGGGAGGAGGTATAAGAGGAGAGGACTACAACTACCAGAATGTCCAGGACGATATTATGGGATATTAGAGGACATTACAGAGAGGAGGTATAAGAGGAGAGGACTACAACTACCAGCATGTCCAGGCTATTATTATGGGATATTAGAGGATATTACAAGAGGAGGTATAAGAGGAGAGGACTACAACTACCAGCATGTCCAGGACATTATTATGGGATATCAGAGGACATTACAGGGCGAAGGTATAAGAGGACAGAACTACAACTCCCAGCATGTCCAGACTGTTATTATGTGATACCAGAGGACATTACAGGGAGGAGGTATAAGAGGACAGAACTACAACTCCCAGCATTTCCAGGCTGTTATTAAGGGATTTTAGAGGACATTACAGGAGGAGGTATAAGAGGAGAGGACTACAACTTCCAGCATGTCCAGACTGTTATTATGGGATATCAGAGGACATTACAGGGAGGAGGTATAAGAGGAGAGAACTACAACTACCAGCATATCCAGGACGTTATTATGGGTTATCAGAGGACATTACGGAGAGGAGGTATAAGAGGAGAGGACCACAACTACCAGCATGTCCAGGACGTTATTATGGGATATCAGAGGACATTACAGAGAGGAGGTATAAGAGGAGAGGACTACAACTACCAGCATGTCCAGGATGTTATTATGGGATATAAGAGGACATTACAGAGAGGAGGTATAAGAGGAGAGGACTACAACTACCAGCATGTCCAGGCTGTTATTATGGGATATCAGAGGACATTACAGAGAGGAGGTATAAGAGGAGAGGACTAAAACTACCAGCATGTCCAGGATGTTATTATGGGATATCAGAGGACATTACAGGGAGGAGGTATAAGAGGAGAGAACTACAACTACCAGCATGACCAGGCTGTTATTATGGGATATCAGAGGACATTACAGAGAGGAGGTATAAGAGGAGAGGACTACAACTACCAGCATGTCCAGGACGTTATTATGGGATATCAGAGGACATTACAGGGAGAAGGTATAAGAGGACAGAACTACAACTCCCAGCATGTCCAGACTGTTATTATGTGATACCAGAGGACATTACAGGGAGGAGGTATAAGAGGACAGAACTACAACTCCCAGCATGTCCAGGCTGTAATTATGGGATTTTAGAGGACATTACAGGAGGAGGTATAAGAGGAGAGGACTACAACTTCCAGCATGTCCAGACTGTTATTATGGGTTATCAGAGGACATTACAGGGAGGAGGTAAAAGAGGAGAGAACTACAACTACCAGCATATCCAGGACGTTATTATGGGTTATCAGAGGACATTACGGAGAGGAGGTATTAGAGGAGAGGACTACAACTACCAGCATGTCCAGGACGGTATTATGGGATATCAGAGGACATTACAGAGAGGAGGTAGAATAGGAGAGGACTACAACTACCAGCATGTCCAGGATGTTATTATGCGATATAAGAGGAATTTACAGAGAGGAGGTATAAGAGGAAAGGACTACAACTTCCAGCATGTTCAGGCTGTTATGAGATATTAGAGGACATTACAGGGAGGAGGTATAAGAGGAGAGGACTACAACTACCAGCATGTGCAGGATGTTATTATGGGATATCAGAGGACATTACAGGGAGGAAGTATAAGAGGAGAGAACTACAACTACCAGCATGTCCAGGCTGTTATTATGGGATATCAGAGGACATTACATAGAGGAGGTATAAGAGGAGAGGACTACAACTCCCAGCATGTCCAGGCTGTTATTATGTGATATCAGAGGACATTACAGGGAGGAGGTATAAGAGTAGAGAACTACAACTCCCAGCATGTCCAGGCTGTTATTATGTGATATCAGAGGACATTACAGGGAGGAGGTATAAGAGGAGAGGACTACAACTACCAGCATGTCCAGGCTGTTATGGGATTTTAGAGGACATTACAGGAGGAGGTATAAGAGGAGAGGACTACAACTTCCAGCATGTCCAGACTGTTATTATGGGATATCAGAGGACATTACAGAGAGGAGGTATAAGAGGAGAGGACTACAACTACCAGAATGTCCAGGACGTTATTATGGGATATCAGAGGACATTACAGGGAGGAGGTATAAGAGAAGAGGACTACAACTACCAGCATGTCCAGGCTGTTATTATGGGATATCAGAGGACATTACAGAGAGGAGGTATAAGTGGAGAGGACTACAACTACCAGCATGTCCAGGACATTATTATGGGATATCGGAGGACATTACAGAGAGGAGGTATAAGAGGAGAGGACTACAACTACCTGCATGTCCAGGACGTTATTATGGGATATCAGAGGACATTAAAGGGAGGAGGTATAAGAGGAGAGGACTACAACTACCAGCATGTCCAGGCTGTTGTTATGGGATTTTAGAGGACATTACAGGAGGAGGTATAAGAGGAGAGGATTACAACATCCAGCATGTCCAGACTGTTATTATGGGATATCAGAGGACTTTACAGAGAGGAGGTATAAGAGGAGAGGACTACAACTACCAGAATGTCCAGGACGTTATTATGGGATATCAGAGGACATTACATGGAGGAGATATAAGAGGAGAGAACTACAACTACCAGCATATCCAGGAAGTTATTATGGGATATCAGAGGACATTACAGAGAGGAGGTATAAGAGGAGAGGACTACAACTACCAGCATGTCCAGGCTGTTATTATGGGATATCAGAGGACATTACAGAGAGGAGGTATAAGAGGAGAGGATTACAACTCCCAGCATGTCCAGACTGTTATTATAGGATATCAGAGGACATTACAGAGAGGAGGTATAAGAGGAGAGAACTACAACTACCAGCATGTCCAGGACATTATTATGGGATATTAGAGGACATTACAGAGAGGAGGTATAAGAGGAGAGGACTACAACTACCAGCATGTCCAGGCTATTATCATGGGATATCAGAGGATATTACAAGAGGAGGTATAAGAGGAGAGGACTACAACTACCAGCATGTCCAGGACATTATTATGGGATATCAGAGGACATTACAGGGCGAAGGTATAAGAGGACAGAACTACAACTCCCAGCATTTCCAGGCTGTTATTATGGGATTTTAGAGGACATTACAGGAGGAGGTATAAGAGGAGAGGACTTCAACTTCCAGCATGTCCAGACTGTTATTATGGGATATCAGAGGACATTACAGGGAGGAGGTATAAGAGGAGAGAACTACAACTACCAGCATATCCAGGATGTTATTATGGGTTATCAGAGGACATTACGGAGAGGAGGTATAAGAGGAGAGGACCACAACTACCAGCATGTCCAGGACGTTATTATGGGATATCAGAGGACATTACGGAGCGGAGGTATAAGAGGAGAGGACTACAACTACCAGCATGTCCAGGATGTTATTATGGGATATCAGAGGACATTACAGAGAGGAGGTATAAGAGGAGAGGACTACAACTACCAGCATGTCCAGGCTGTTATTATGGGATATCAGAGGACATTACAGAGAGGCGGTATAAGAGGAGAGAACTACAACTACCAGCATGACCAGGCTGTTATTATGGGATATCAGAGGACATTACAGGGAGGAGGTATAAGAGGAGAGAACTACAACTACCAGCATGACCAGGCTGTTATTATGGGATATCAGAGGACATTACAGAGAGGAGGTATAAGAGGAGAGGACTACAACTACCAGCATGTCCAGGACGTTATTATGGGATATCAGAGGACATTACAGGGAGAAGGTATAAGAGGACAGAACTACAACTCCCAGCATGTCCAGACTGTTATTATGTGATACCAGAGGACATTACAGGGAGGAGGTATAAGAGGACAGAACTACAACTCCCAGCATGTCCAGGCTGTAATTAAGGGATTTTAGAGGACATTACAGGAGGAGGTATAAGAGGAGAGGACTACAACTTCCAGCATGTCCAGACTGTTATTATGGGTTATCAGAGGACATTACAGGGAGGAGGTAAAAGAGGAGAGAACTACAACTACCAGCATATTCAGGACGTTATTATGGGTTATCAGAGGACATTACGGAGAGGAGGTATTAGAGGAGAGGACTACAACTACCAGCATGTCCAGGACGTTATTATGGGATATCAGAGGACATTACAGAGAGGAGGTAGAATAGGAGAGGCATACAACTACCAGCATGTCCAGGATGTTATTATGGGATATCAGAGGACATTACAGGGAGGAGGTATAAGAGGAGAGAACTACAACTACCAGCATGTCCAGGCTGTTATTATGGGATATCAGAGGACATTACGGAGAGGAGGTATAAGAGGAGAGGACTACAACTTCCGGCATGTCCAGGCTGTTATTATGTGATATCAGAGGACATTACAGAGAGGAGGTATAAGAGGAGAGAACTACAACTCCCAGCATGTCCAGGCTGTTATTATGTGATATCAGAGGACATTACAGGGAGGAGGTATAAGAGTAGAGGACTACAACTACCGGCAAGTCCAGGCTGTTATTATGGGATATCAGAGGACATTACAAGAGGAGGTATAAATGGAGAGGACTACAATTCCCAGCATGTCCAGACTATTATTATGTGATATCAGAGGACATTACAGGGAGGAGGTATAAGAGGAGAGGACTACAACTACCAGCATGTCCAGGCTGTTATGGGATTTTAGAAGACATTACAGGAGGAGGTATAAGAGGAGAGGACTACAACTTCCAGCATGTCCAGGACGTTATTATGGGATATCAGAGGACATTACAGAGAGGAGGTATAAGAGGAGAGGACTACAACTACCAGAATGTCCAGGACGTTATTATGGGATATCAGAGGACATTACAGGGAGGAGATATAAGAGAAGAGGACTACAACTGCCAGCATGTCCAGGACGTTATTATGGGATATCAGAGGACATTACAGGGAGGAGGTATAAGAGGAGAGAACTACAACTACCAGCATGTCCAGGCTGTTATTATGGGATATCAGAGGACATTACAGAGAGGAGGTATAAGTGGAGAGGACTACAACTACCAGCATGTCCAGGACATTATTATGGGATATCAGAGGACATTACAGAGAGGAGGTATAAGAGGAGAGGACTACAACTACCTGCATGTCCAGGACGTTATTATGGGATATCAGAGGACATTACAGGGAGGAGGTATAAGAGGAGAGGACTACAACTACCAGCATGTCCAGGCTGTTGTTATGGGATTTTAGAGGACATTACAGGAGGAGGTATAAGAGGAGAGGACTACAACTTCCAGCATGTCCAGACTGTTATTATGGGATATCAGAGGACATTACAGAGAGGAGGTATAAGAGGAGAGGACTACAACTACCAGAATGTCCAGGACGTTATTATGGGATATCAGAGGACATTACAGAGAGGAGGTATAAGAGGAGAGGACTACAACTCCCGGCATGTCCAGACTGTTATTATGGGATATCAGAGGACATTACAGAGAGGAGGTATAAGAGGAGAGAACTACAACTACCAGCATGTCCAGGACATTATTATGGGATATCAGTGGACATAACAGGGGGGAGGTATAAGAGGAGAGAACTATAACTACCAGCATGTCCAGGACGTTATTATGGGATATCAGAGGACATTACGGAGAGGAGGTATAAGAGGAGAGGACTACAACTACCAGCATGTCCAGGACGTTATTATGGGATATCAGAGGACATTACATAGAGGAGGTATAAGAGGAGAGAACTACAGCTACTAGCATGTCCAAGACGTTATTATGGGATATCAGAGGACATATCGGAGAGGAGGTATAGGAGGAGAGGACTACAACTACCTGCATGTCCAGGATGTTATTATGGGATATCAGAGGACATTACAAGAGGAGGTATAAATGGAGAGGACTACAACTCCCAGCATGTCCAGACTCTTATTATGTGATATCAGAGGACATTACAGGGAGGAGGTATAAGAGGAGAGGACTACAACTACCTGCATGTCCAGGATGTGATTATGGGATATCAGAGGACATTACAAGAGGAGGTATAAATGGAGAGGACTACAACTCCCAGCATGTCCAGACTCTTATTATGTGATATCAGAGGACATTACAGAGAGGAGGTATAAGAGGAGAGGACTACAACTACCTGCATGTCCAGGACGTTATTATGGGATATCAGAGGACATTACAGGGAGGAGGTATAAGAGGAGAGGACTACAACTACCAGCATGTCCAGGCTGTTGTTATGGGATTTTAGAGGACATTACAGGAGGAGGTATAAGAGGAGAGGACTACAACTTCCAGCATGTCCAGACTGTTATTATGGGATATCAGAGGACATTACAGAGAGGAGGTATAAGAGGAGAGGACTACAACTACCAGAATGTCCAGGACGTTATTATGGGATATCAGAGGACATTACAGGGAGGAGATATAAGAGGAGAGAACTACAACTACCAGCATATCCAGGAAGTTATTATGGGTTATCAGAGGACATTACGGAGAGGAGGTATAAGAGGAGAGGACTACAACTACCAGCATGTCCAGGACATTATTATGGGATATCAGAGGACATAACAGGGGGGAGGTATAAGAGGAGAGAACTATAACTACCAGCATGTCCAGGACGTTATTATAGGATATCAGAGGACATTACGGAGAGGAGGTATAAGGGGAGAGGACTACAACTACCAGCATGTCCAGGACGTTATTATGGGATATCAGAGGACATTACATAGAGGAGGTATAAGAGGAGAGAACTACAGCTACTAGCATGTCCAAGACGTTATTATGGGTTATCAGAGGACATATCGGAGAGGAGGTTTAAGAGGAGAGGACTACAACTACCTGCATGTCCAGGACGTTATTATGGGATATCAGAGGACATTACATAGAGGAGGTATAAGAGGAGAGAACTACAACTACCAGCATGTCCAAGACGTTATTATGGGATGTCAGAGGACATTACAGGAGGAGGTATAAGAGGAGAGAACTACAACTACCAGCATTTCCAGGACGTTATTATGGGATATCAGGGGACATTACAGAGAGGAGGTATAAGAGGAGAGGAATACAACTACCAGCATGTCCAGGACATTATTATGGGATATCAGAGGACATTACAGAGAGGAGGTATAGGAGGAGAGAACTATAACTACCAGCATGTCCAGGACGTTATTATGGGATATCAGAGGACATTACGGAGAGGAGGTATAAGAGGAGATGACTACAACTACCAGTATGTCCAGGACGTTATTATGGGATATCAGAGGACATTACAGGGAGGAGGTATAAGACGAGAGAACTACAACTTCCAGCATGTCCAGGCTGTTATGAGATATCAGAGGACATTACAGAGAGGCGGTATAAAATGGAGAGAACTGCAACAACCAGCATGTCCAGGCTGTTATTATGGGATATCAGAGGACATTACAGGAGGAGGTATAGAGGAGAGAACTACAACTCCCAGCATGTCCAGACTGTTATTATGGGATATCAGAGGACATTACAGGGAGGAGGTATAAGAGGAGAGGACTACAACTACCAGCATGTCCAGGCCGTTATTATGGGATATCATAGGACATTACATAGAGGAGGTATAAGAGGAGAGGACTACAACTACCAGCATGTCAAGGATGTTATTATGGAATATCAGAGGACATTACAGAGAGGAGGTATAAGAGGAGAGGATTACAACTACCAGCATGTCCAGGACGTTATTGTGGGATATCAGAGGACATTACAGGGAGAAGGTATAAGAGGACAGAACTACAACTCCCAGCATGTCCAGACTGTAATTATGTGATATCAGAGGACATTACAGGGAGGAGGTATAAGAGGAGAGGACTACAACTACCAGCATGTCCAGGCTGTTATTATGGGATTTTAGAGGACATTACAGGAGGAGGTTTAAAGAGGCTCTGTCACCAGATTTTGCAACCCCTATCTGCTATTGCAGCAGATCGCCACTGCAATGTAGATTACAGTAACGTTTTTATTTTTAAAAAACGAGCATTTTTGGCCAAGTTATGACCATTTCTGTATTTATGCAAATGAGGCTTGCAAAAGTACAACTGGGCGTGTTGAAAAGTAAAAGTACAACTGGGCGTGTATTATGTGCGTACATCGGGGCGTGTTTACTACTTTTACTAGCTGGGCGCTCTGATGAGAAGTATCATCCACTTCTCTTCAGAACGCCCAGCTTCTGGCAGTGCAGATCTGTGACGTCACTCACAGGTCCTGCATCGTGTCGGCACCAGAGGCTACAGTTGATTCTGCAGCAGCATCAGCATTTGCAGGTAAGTAGCTACATCGACTTACCTGCAAATGCCGATGCTGCTGCAGAATCATCTGTAGCCTCTGGTGCCGATGTGTCCTCGCTCGTCTGACACGATGCAGGACCTGTGAGTGACGTCACAGCGTGATCTCTCGAGAACACGCTGTGTCTGCACTGCCAGAAGCTGGGCGTTGTGAAGAGAAGTGGATGATACTTCTATACACAACGCCCAGCTAGTAAAAGTAGTAAACACGCCCCGATGTACGCACATAATACACGCCCAGTTGTACTTTTACTTTTCAACACGCCCAGTTGTACTTTTGCAAGCCTCATTTGCATAAATACGAAAATGGTCATAACTTGGCCAAAAATGCTCGTTTTTTAAAAATAAAAACGTTACTGTAATCTACATTGCAGCGCCTATCACATGCAATAGCAGATAGGGGTTGCAAAATCTGGTGACAGAGCCTCTTTAAGAGGAGAGGACTAGAACTTCCATCATGTCTAGACTGTTATTATGGGATATCAGAGGACATTACAGGGAGGAGGTATAAGAGGAGAGAACTACAACTACCAGCATATCCAGGACGTTATTATGGGTTATCAGAGGACATTATGGAGAGGAGGTATAAGAGGAGAGGACTACAATTATCAGCATGTACAGGACATTATTATGGGATATGTGAAGGATGGTTTATTTGCTTATATTCTCTGTATGAAATTACATTGTGAATTATCAAGCAGGAGGCCGAATTACTAAGTTATGTATTATGTGAAAGTGATGATAATGTTTAAATGATTTAGTTTCGTGCATCAGCCATCTTGTCTGGAGTTCCCATCTTGGTTCTTTTGTAGTGAATAGGAAAGTCATTGTTCCTTTAATACAAGTAATGTTGATTTCGTATGTTTTATGTTTGACCTTGGTTCCCATGCGAAGATGGACAGGGAGGGAGATGGGAGGATGGCAAGTATGCGTGAGGAAGGTCTCTCCCATCTGCATGAGGACATTCTGTCCAAGAGAGAGATAAGACACCTGTAAACCTAATGTGTGAAGAATTATAATGATGTATCTGGGATGTATCTTATTGTATGCTTTTTACTGAATAACAAATATTGTTACATTGTCTCTGATTGGTTTACCTCAAGCCTACACCCCTTCTGAATTTCAGTTTAACAGTTTGAGTTTGGTAATAAATCTTTCAGAGGAGCATTTTGAACATTTCAGCGTGTCTGTGTGTTTTCTTCTCCTCTCTCGATATATATCGGTGAAATATCCTAATTAGGATTCTGACTAATGGAGTCTGGCCTTGAGAGTCTGTTGGGACTCGTATAAATTTCAGTCTAATATATTTTGAGCGATGGATTTCCACGACAGAGGACATTAAAGAGTGGAGGTATAAGAGGAGAGGACTACAACTACCAGCATGTCCAGGACGTTATTATGGGTTATCAGAGGACATTATGGAGAGGAGGTATAAGAGGAGAGGGCTACAACTACCAGCATGTCCAGGACGTTATTATGGGATATCAGAGGACATTACAGAGTGGAGGTATAAGAGGAGAGGACTACAACTACCAGCATGTCCAGGATGCTATTATGGGATATCAGAGGACATTACAGAGAGGAGGTATAAGAGGAGAGGACTACAACTACCAGCATGTTCAGGACGTTATTATGTGATATCAGAGGACATTACAGGGAGGAGGTATAAGAGGAGAGAACTACAACTACCAGCATGTCCAGGCTGTTATTATGGTATGTCAGAGGACATTACATAGAGGAGGTATAAGAGGAGAGGACTACAACTACCAGCATGTCCAGTCTGTTATTATGGGATATCAGAGGACATTACAAGAGGAGGTATAAGAGGAGAGGACTGCAACTACCAGCATGTCCAGGATGTTATTATGGGATATCAGAGGACATTACAGAGAGGAGGTATAAGAGGAGATGACTACAACTACCAGCATGTCCAGGACGTTATTGTGGGATATCAGAGGACATTACAGGGAGAAGGTATAAGAGGACAGAACTACCACTCCCAGCATGTCCAGACTGTTATTATGTGATACCAGAAGACATTACAGGGAGGAGGTATAAGAGGAGAGGACTACAACTACCAGCATGTCCAGGCTGTTATTATGTTATTTTAGAGGACATTACAGGAGGAGGTATAAGAGGAGAGGACTAGAACTTCCATCATGTCCAGACTGTTATTATGGGATATCAGAGGACATTACAGGGAGGAGGTATAAGAGGAGAGGACTACAACTACCAGCATGTCCAGGACGTTATTATGGGATATCAGAGGACATTACAGGGAGGAGGTATAAGAGGAGAGAACTATAACTACCAGCATGTCCAGGACGTTATTATGGGATATAAGAGGACATTACAGAGAGGAGGTATAAAAGGAGAGGACTACAACTACCAGCATGTCCAGGACGTTATTATGGGATATCAGAGGACATTACAGAGAGGAGGTATAAGAGGAGAGAACTATAACTACCAGCATGTCCAGGACGTTATTATGGAATATCAGAGGATATTACAGGGAGGAGGTATAAGAGGAGAGAACTATAACTACCAGCAAGTCCAGGACGTTATTATGGGATATCAGAGGACATTACAGGGAGGAGGTATAAGAGGAGAGAACTACAACTACCAGCATGTCCAGGCTGTTATTATGGAATATCAGAGGATATTACAGGGAGGAGGTATAAGAGGAGAGAACTATAACTACCAGCAAGTCCAGGACGTTATTATGGGATATCAGAGGACATTACAGAGAGGAGGTATAAAAGGAGAGGACTGCAACTTCCGGCATTCTGGTTCCATTTCTCACACAACTGCTAACAAAGTAAAGAAAAAAAATACTTACCTTGCCCAGCGTTAATGGCTACTCTCCCTCCGTCAGGCTTCTAGTGGGAAGCGGTGGGCGGTACTCGTAACAGACGTCCGCGCGTCACGTCTGCTACTGGGGCGGAGCTTGTAGCAAAAAAAATGTATTTTTTTTTTTTTTTGCAGTGGATGAGCGGACTGCCGCGGCACCCCTGGACGGCTCTCGCGGCACCCGGGTTGGGAACCACTAATCCATAGTGATTTCAAATTTGTCTCTGCAGTATTTGGCGGCCTCCTTTGGTTGGTCATATGATTGCACTGTGCCATCTTGTGGAAATATCTTCAAAGTTGCAGGATATTGTAGCCTGAATTTTATATATTTTTTTTATACAATCCTGAACATATAAATGAAAAATCGTCTCCTTTTTATGCTTGTTTCCGCAGAATAATCGGGAAATATTAATAACATTTTATCTTCCCAGATACGCTCTTTTTTGTCTCTATATTGTTTTACAAACTCACATTTATCCTGAAAGTCCATGATTTTTGCAATCACCACATTTGATCTCTTGCCCTCCTCCTCGGGCTTTGTTGGGCCAATTCTATGGGCTCCTTCAACTTTAATTTCTTTATTAAGCCCTAATAGTTTGGGAATCTCTTTAGGCCTCATTCACACGGCAGGGTTTCCCGGCCGGGTGCCGGCCGTTCATAAATCGGCCGGCACCCCGCTGCATTAGGAATAATAGACCCCTAATGGGGCTATTCACACGACCGATTTTTTGACGGCCGGGAAAACCGCCCGTCAAAAAATAGGACATGCTCTATTTTCGCCCGGGTACCCGGCCGCCCGGCTCCCATAGAAGTCTATGGGGCCGGGTAATACCCGGCCATCACCGGGATGTGTCCCGAGTGACGGCCGGGTTTTCCGGCTCTTGCGCTCTATCTCCTCCTCCTCACAGCGCAGAGTGCATGTGAGGAGGAGGAGTTGATGCCATTCTGACGAATGGCATCGCTGTACACGGTGTGGCAGGGCCGGGGTGTACAGCAGGTGGAAGGGAGCGCTGCGCTGGCTCCCTTCTCCTGCTTGTTTTAAAAGCGCCCTGGCCCGGCGACACCTTTGATGGCGCCGCTAGCAGCTGCAGCAGCTGCTGCTGCTGCTACTACTGCAGCGACGCCACTATAGCAGAGCGGGGCAGTATCTCCCCGCTCTGCTATGTGCTAGCCGCACTTTAGCTCCTTGAAGGAGCGGAATCCCCGTGTGTTCGGGGATTCCGCTCCTGGATAGAGCGCTTGATGTCTCTGTCCATATCTGGGCAGTGACATCAGGGGAAACTCCTGAAGCGGAATCCCCGAACACATGGGGATTCCCCTTCAGGAGTTGCCGCTGATGTCACTGTCCGGATCTGCCCGGCCCGGCACGGATGCATAACTTTATGCAAACCGGCTGGGCAGAATGGCCGATTTTACCGGCCGGCACTCGGGCTCGGACGCGACCCGGTCGTGTGAATCCCGCCTTAGAGATCATATCTCTCAAGGCTGTGTTGGAGACCCTCTCTGGGATAGCAGCTATCCGGATATTATTTTGTCTGGATCGATTTTTATAAGTCATTGACTTTATCATTAAAGAGGCTCTGTCACCAGATTATAAGTGCCCTATCTCCTACATAATCTGATTGGTGCTGTAATGTAGATAACAGCAGTGGTTTTTATTTTGAAAAATGATGATTTTTGAGCAAGTTATGAGCTAGTTTAGATTTATGCTAATGAGTTTCTCAATGGACAACTGGATTTTGGGAATTGCTCCCTCTAGTGACCAGCACATGGAAATGTTATAAATTAGAATCTAATTTATAATATTTCCTGACTTGTGAAAAAATTAAAAAAATTAAAACAATGTTTAATCACTTAAATACTAACTGTTTAACTGAAAAAAAATATACATTTCTAGCGACAGATTCCCTTTAATTGTTTCTTTTTCCCTTTGTATGTCCTGCATTTGACAGTGCAAGCTCTCCAACTCATCCTCCATTGTTGACACTTTTTGTTTTAAATATTCCATCTTTTCTCTTTGTTCCTCCATTTCATGACTCATTTTCACACTTTTGAACCACTCTGTCTATAATGTCGTCCATCATTGGCAATATTGCTTTTACCACCGCTTGTGCTATTTCTTTTATATTTTGTGTTGGTAGGTTCTCCACCGTGGTTCCTCCCATTGATTGTCTGCCTGTAGATGTCATGTTTGTCACTCACACCCCCCCCCCACTTTCTTCCAGTGTGCTTTTAGCGGAGCCAACTTTATGTGGTTCTGTAGTGCCTCTCAAGTTTTAGGGTATGTTCACACGATGAGAGGCATTTACGTGTGAAAAGACAGACTGTTAACAGCTGCCTCGTTTCACACGTAAATCCTCCTCCTCGCATTTTGCGAGCTGTCTGAGACGCTCGTAAATCTTGAGCTGTGCTTCATTGAGTTCAATGAAGAACAGCTCAAATTACGTGGCAAAGAAGTGTCCTGCACTTCTTTGCCGAGGCAGTCCATTTACGCGTCGTCGTTTGACAGCTGTCAAACGACGACGCGTAAATTACAGGTCGTCTGCACAGTACGTCGGCAAACCCATTCAAATGAATGGGCAGATGTTTGCCGACGTATTGTAGCCCTATTTTCAGACGTAAAACGAGGCATAATACGCCTCGTTTACGTCTGAAAATAGGTCGTGTGAACCCAGCCTAACTCTGCAAATTCCCTTTAGGCATTTTAGAATGAGAGAAGGAGGAAAAACAACAGCAGCAATGAACACAAAAAATAAAAAAGGAGACCTGCAAGCACCAAGCTAGATCAGACTGCCACCTGGTGCAAATTAAGGCCTGTTTCCCCCCACCCTACTTTTTCCCTTTTGTCTCTTTCCTTCTTAGGTCTTTCTTTTTAGTAAGGCTTTCACCAATATTTATATATTTTTTCCTCCTTTTTTTTATTAGCTCATCCAGATCTCTTTCCCAGAAAGAGAAAAAAACAACGTATTCAATGTTCTTTCCACACTTAATTAAACTGTTATACTTTCTGGAAATTATGTTACGGAGGTTTCATTTCCATATTTGCACACCGTTTTTCATTTATGTTTTATTTTTATTTTTTGGGTTTTTCTCTCATTAAGCTCATGCATATGCAACATGAGAACCATGTTTTATCGCATATCTTCCTCTGTAAGCTAATTACAGCAGCAATGTTCATAGGTATATAAGAAAATGTTCAAAATCAGGGTATGATTTATAGGTACAAGTGGCTTCTAATTTCTCCTCAATCTTTCACAACATGTACCCAGTGGTGGATTAAGTAGACCATAGGCCTTGGGCTGTTCCACAAACTTGGGCCCCCCTTCCCCACTGCCGCTCTGCCTTGTCTATAGTGAACACCACCTTTCTGTGCGAGCATTGACAAATGGTTGTTATGATTCCCCTTGTCAAAGGGCTGTGTCCCAACATACTGACAGTCTCCAACCATCGCTGACTGTATCACACTGTTCAGGGACACATCCTCTTGACAATGGGAATGGTAACACACATTTGTCTATTAGTCCTGGGTACACAAAGATATGTGGAATACAAGGATTTCCTACAACAGACATGTCAGGAGAGGGGACAGATCCCCTATAGATCCAATGACTCACAGGTGATGTCTTTTCTGATGGGAGTCGTTTTATTTTCTTTTCCATCTGACGCAGACCGTTATGGCAACTTCTCCTGATGAGACATCTTTGCTCCTCACTTCTGCAGCCATTTTCAGCCTATATAGAAACACACAAATTTAGACACCAAGGACCATGACCATACATTAAAAGGGTTGTCTGGGCATGGACTGGTTTTTATACTGATGACCTATTGATGTGCCCGGGCAACACCTTTTACTCAGACTAATAAAATTGGACCCCGGACCAGATCCTAGAATACATACAGACCCCAGACCTTCTAAACTATTGCTGTCCCCAGACCAGACACCCCTAAACAAATACAGACCCCAGAACAAGCACCCTAAATAAATACAGACCTCAGACCAGACCCCTGAATACAGACCCCAGAACTGACCCCCTACACTAATAATGACCCAGGCCTGACTCCCTTAATACAGACCCCAGACCAGACTCCCTAAACTAATTCAGACCCCTAAATAAAGACCCCTAAACTAATACAGACCCCAGACCAGACCCCTAAATACAGACCCTAAAAACGAATACAGATCCCAGACCCCTAAATACAGACCCCGATCTCAAACTAATACAGATCCCATAAATACAGAACCCAGACCTGACCCCCTACACTAATAATGACCCAAGACCTGACTTAATTAAGTAATACAGACCCCAGACCAGACCCCGTAATCTAATACAGATGTCACCAGACCCCTAAATACAGACCCCTAAATAAAGACTCCTAAACTAATACAGACAATAGAACAGGTCCCCTAAATACAGACCCCAGAAGTCAAACTAATGCAGACCCCCTAAATACAGACCCCTTAAACTAACAAAGACCCCTAAATATACAGACCCTAAACCCCTTAAACTGATACAGACCTCAGACCCCCTAAATACAGACCCCCTTAACCCCTTAAGGACGCAGCCTTGTTTTGGCCGTAAGGCTCAGAGCCTATTTTTCAAATCTGACATATTTCACTTTATGTGGTAATAACGTCGGAATGGTTAAACCTATCCAAGCGATTCTGAGATTGTTTTCTCGTGACACATTGGGCTTTATGTTAGTGGTAAAATTTGGACGATATATGCAGTGTTTATTGGTGAAACATTTCAAAATTTAGAGAAAATTTATAAAAAATAGCATTTTTCAGAATTTAAATGCATCTGCTTGTAAAACAGACGGTTTATACCACCAAAATAGTTACTAGTTCACATTTCCCATATGTCTACTTTAGATTGGCATAGTTTTTTTGAACATTCTTTTATTTTTCTTGGACGTTACAAGGCTTAGAACATAAACAGCAATTTCTCATATTTTTAAGAAAATGTCAAAAGCCTTTTTTTTAAGGTACCTGTTCCTGTTCAGTTCCGAAGTGGCCTATGTATTAGAAACCCCCATAAAACACCCCATTTTGAAAACTAGACCCCTCAAATTATTCAAAACAGCATTTAGAAAGTTTGTTTAACCCTTTAGGCATTACACAAAAATTAAAGCAAAGTAGAGGTGAAATTTGCAAATTTAATTTTTCTTGCTGAATTTCAATTGTATTAAATTTTTCTGTAACACAGAAGGTTTTACCAGAGAAACACTACTAAACATGTATTGCCCAGATTCTGAAGTTTTTAGAAATGTCCAACATGTGTCTCTAGTGCGCTCGTGGACTAAAACACAAGCCCCAGAAGCAAAGAAGGACCTAGTACATTTTGAAGCGTCTTTTTTATTAGAATATATTTTAGGCAGCATGCCAGGTTTGAAGAGGTGTTGAGGTGCCAAAATAGTAGGAATCCCACAAAAGTGACCCCATTTCGGAAACTACACCCCTCAAGGAATTAATTTATGGTTGTTGGTACCATTTTGACACCATAGTTTTTAATTAAAAAAGGAATTAATTGATGGGTAATGTGACCATTTAGACCCCATAGTTTCTTCACAGAACTTATTTGAATTGGGCTGGGAATTAAAATAATAATAATTTTTTTCCAATAATAGGTAGTTTTAGCTCAAAATTTCTTATTTTCACAAGAAATAAAATACCCCATTTTTGTTGCCCAATTTGTCCTGAGTGCGGCAATGCCCAATTTGTGGTGATAAACTGACGTTTGGGCCCATGGGAGGGCTCAGAAGGAAAGGACCACCATTTGGCCTACTGGGGATTTTCTGGGCAAAGTCATGTATGCAGAAGCCCCTGAGGTACCAGTACAGTTGAAACCTCTGAGAAGTGACCCCGTTTTAAAAACGACACCCCTTAAAGAGGCTCTGTCACCAGATTTTGCAACCCCTATCTGCTATTGCAGCAGATAGGCGCTGCAATGTAGATTACAGTAACGTTTTTATTTTTAAAAAACGAGCATTTTTGGCCAAGTTATGACCATTTTCGTATTTATGCAAATGAGGCTTGCAAAAGTACAACTGGGCGTGTTGAAAAGTAAAAGTACAACTGGGCGTGTATTATGTGTGTACATAGGGGCGTGTTTACTACTTTTACTAGCTGGCCGTTCTGATGAGAAGTATCATCCACTTCTCTTCAGAACGCCCAGCTTCTGGCAGTGCAGATCTGTGACGTCACTCACAGGTCCTGCATCGTGTCGGCACCAGAGGCTACAGTTGATTCTGCAGCAGCATCAGCATTTGCAGGTAAGTAGCTACATCGACTTACCTGCAAACGCCGATGCTGCTGCAGAATCATCTGTAGCCTCTGGTGCCGATGTGTCCTCGCTCGTCTGACACGATGCAGGACCTGTGAGTGACGTCACAGCGTGATCTCTCGAGAACACGCTGTATCTGCACTGCCAGAAGCTGGGCGTTGTGAAGAGAAGTGGATGATACTTCTATACACAACGCCCAGCTAGTAAAAGTAGTAAACACGCCCCGATGTACGCACATAATACACGCCCAGTTGTACTTTTACTTTTCAACACGCCCAGTTGTACTTTTGCAAGCCTCATTTGCATAAATACGAAAATGGTCATAACTTGGCCAAAAATGCTCGTTTTTTAAAAATAAAAACTTTACTGTAATCTACATTGCAGCGCCGATCTGCTGCAATAGCAGATAGGGGTTGCAAAATCTGGTGACAGAGCCTCTTTAAGGCATTCATCTAGAGGTGTAGTGAGCATTTTGACCGGGACATACACTTGTTCTTGTACTTGACACACAATATGTTGCTGCTAGATTGTGCCCTGCTCTCACCCCTTTTGAGGCCCCATGCACACGACCGTGCCCGCAATCACGGCCCGCGATTGCGGGCACGGCCGGCCGCCGACTGACAGCCGCATTTTCGGGCCGGGCTCCCATACAAAGTATGGGAGCCCGGCCCGCAAAATGCAAAATAACGGACATGTTCCATAATTCCCAGAACATTTCCACGGCATGGACACCCTTCCGTAGTGCTACGGAAAGGTGTCAGTGTTAAATTAAAGTGAATGGCTCCGTTTTTGCGGACCGCAATTGCGGTCCGCAAAAACGGAGGTTTTTTACGGTCGTGTGCATGGGGCCTGAGTATTTGCCCAAGCAGAGTCTTAGGGAGGTCTCTCAGATTTCTTCTAGCAGTGCCGCATGCAGCAGGACTTCGTGAAGCGAGGCAGTTGAAGAGTGGGACGCTGGTATAAAAATTATCCAGGTAGAGGTGGTAACCCTGGTCCAGCAGTGGGTGCACAAAATCCCACACAATTTTTGCATTAACTCCCAGTAAGGGGGGCATTCTTGGGGCTGAATACTGGTGTCCTTCCCTTCATATATCCTAAATTTGTAGGTATACCCTGATGCACTCTCACACAGCTTATACATCTTCACGCCATACCTTGCCCTCTTACTCGGCAGGTACTGGCGGAATTGAAGCCTCCCTTTAAAATGTACCAAGGGCTCATCAATAGAAATACAATTCTCAGGGGTGTATGCTTGGGAAAACCGGGCACTGAAACGGTCTAATAGGGGTCTCCGTTTATACAAACGGTAAAAACTGGGGTCGTCTTGGAGTAGGCAATTCTCATTAGGAGAAGCAAAGTATTGCCTAATTTTTTTTTTTTTTTAGGTTCCAGTTCAGTTCTGACGTTGCTTTGAGGGGCCTATATATTAGACACCCCTATGAAACACCCCATTTTAGAAACTAGACCCCTCAAAGTATTCACAACAGCATTTAGAAAGTTTTTGAACCCTTTCACAGGAATTTAGAGCAAAGTAGAGGTGAAATTTACATATTTATTTTTGTCAGAAAATCCTTTATATACAATTTTTTTCTATAACACAAAAGGTTTTACCAGAGAAACGCAACTTTATACTTATTGCCCAGATTCTGCAGTTTTGAGAAATATCCCACATGTGGCCCTAGTGTGGTAATGCACTGAAGCACCGGCCTCCGAAGCAAAGGTGCACCTAGTGGATTTTGAGGCCTCCTTTTTATTAGGCACCATGTCCGGTTTGAAGAGGTCTTGTGGTGCCAAAACAGTGGAAACCCCCCAAAAGTTACCCCATTTTAGAAACTAGACCCCTTGAGGAATTCATTGTAGTTTTCTTGGGGTGCATGCCGCTTTTTGATCAGTTTTTATTCTATTTTTAGGTGGCGTTCTGACTAAAAAACAGCAATTGTACTATTGTTTTTTATTCTATTTTTTTTTACAGCATTCACCATGCGCTATAAAAGACATATTAACTTTATTCTGCGGGGCGATACGATTACGGCGATACCAGATGTTTATAGTTTTTTTTATGCCTTATGGCGTTTGCACAATAAAATACGTTTTGTAAAAAATCATTCACTTTTTGTGTTACCTTATTCTAAGAGCCATAACGTTTTTATTTTTCCATCAATAAATCCGTGCGAGGACTTATTTTTTGCGTAACGAACTGTAGTTTCAATCATTACCATTTTTAGGTACATGCGACTTTTTCATCTCTTTTTATTCCATTTTTTGGGAGGTGAAGTGACCAAACAATTGTGATTGTGGTACGGTTTATTATTATTTTCTTTTACGGCGTTCACCGTGCGGGATAAATAACAAAATAATTTTGTAGTTCAGGCCATTACGGACGCGGCGATACCAAATATGTATAGTTTATTTGTTTATTTATCTATTTTTATTCATAATAAAGGACTAATAAGGGAAAAAGGGGCATTTTTAATTTTATTACTTTTAAAACTTTTATTTTCTTATTTTTACACATCTTTTTTTATACTTTTTTTTAACTTTATTACTTTGTCCCACTAGGGGACTTGAGGGCAGGAAGCCCTGATCGCTATTCTAATACACTGCACTACATGCGTAGTGCAGTGTATTAGAGCTGTCAGCTACTCACTGACAGCAAGCATAGTGGGTCCTGACTTTGTCAGGACCCACTAGGCATCCGTCGATGGCATAGCCGGACGCCATTGTTTGGTGTCCAGCTGCCATAGTCACCATCGCCGGCCGCTATCGTGTCGCAGGCCGGCGATGGCAGCTTAACCCCTAAAAAGCCGCGATCTGTATTGAACGCGGCTTTTAAAGGGTTTAGTCAGCGGGGACACAGCGATCAGTCCCCGTTGTAGGAGCTGCGGCAGTTGCTGTACGAGGCAGCAGCTGTCACAGCTCCTGTATGTGTCGGGAGGACGGCGGAAACGGCCGTTACTCCCGAGACGTACTATTAGATCATGGAGCGCGAACGCTATGGTTACCATGACCTAATAGTACGTCCAGGAGCGGGAAGGGGTTAAACTAATAGAGACACCAAACCTTTTAAATACAGACCAGACTCCCAAAATACAGTCCTCACACCAGACCCCCTAAATACAGACCCCTTAAACAAATACATCCCCTTATACTTACATAGCAGCTCACCTCAGTCTTCTCTCTGGAGTCTTGCCGCTGCTCATGGACCTGCGGTTATGTGACTAGCAGGTCTCTAAACAGTAGTAAGAACTTTAGAGATGAGGTCATGTGACCTTATGTATAAAGGTCCTTTTGCAGGACATATACAATGCTATTTCATCTGGGTTTTTGCTGTGATTCGCGGCAAAATCGTGGCAAAAACACGACAAAACTACATTGTACTTTGGGCGGCCTAGGTTCCCGGGCGGCCGCCCAAAACGCCCTATGATGATCTGCCATTGCATGTACCCATTGCTATTGCACATTCGCCCACAGTATTTCTAGTGCACTCCTCAGAAACATACCAAAGACGTTTTTCCATTTTAGAGAAGAAAGCACCACAAAAAAAATGCAAGAGGATAAGAAAATACAGAAAAAAGGTTCAAAGAGTAGGCTATATGACCTGATCAGATGCACATCTCAAATGCCGTTTTTCATATAGCGATGATTACGCTTTTAATTTTCAACTCTTACTTCCTTCTTGTTCAGTTTGAACAGTTTAAACATTTGTTGTAAAAAGAAAAAATTTCCTCAAGCATGTATGTTTTGTTTTTTTCCCTTTCAGAAGAGAAGGTGAGTTGTGTCATTCATAGTACTTCCTCACATCATCCTGCAAACTGCCATCGCCTGCACTGCTGATATGGCGGTCTCACTTTCAAAAGAGACGTCAGGTAGCGAAATCTCTGCTGAGGATCACGATAAGCACGCTGTATCCTTTCTACGAATGCGTGGGCTGCATTCCCTTGCCCTCTCGTAGAGTCGGTCAGCTACAGGTCAGCCACAGGTCCCGGATAGAGCTACTCCATCAGCACATCGCAGACCGCATGTTCTACGCCATCGGGTGCCGCCTCCGGAAGTCTTCCTCTGACTGAACCTACTTTTTGTAAAGACAGTAGGTATGTTATGTGTTCTTATCTTGCTGTAGTGTGAAACGACAACCAACAAGGCCCCATATACACGAGCGTGAATCACGTCCGTGTGCTGTGCGTTGAAACAATGCACAGCACACGGACCCATTGTTTTCAATGGGGCCATTCACACATGCGTGATTTTTTACGCAGCGTGAGTGCGTTGTGTGAAACTCCCTGCATGTCCAATATTGGTGCGTTATCACGCACCTACTCGCCCATTGAAGTCAATGGGTGAGTGAAAACCACGCACTGCACAGGGATGCACATCTGTGTGTGGTGCGTGATTAACGCATCAGTTCAATTGAAAATAATAATAATTTAAAAAAAGATGTGCTTTGCGAGTGCGTGAATAACGCATGCCACTCGCAAAGCACACTGATGCATAACGCAACACACACGAACCAGTTTGACACGCGTTTTTCACGTGCGTGAATCTGATACGCTCGTGTGAATGAGGCCTAAGACAGGTGCCAGAAAGGATAGCACGGCGCACCATGAGGTTGTGGAGTGCATGATTCCTTTGATTTTTAGTAAGTCACCAATCGCACCACCTTCGAAACATCCCCAGACCATAATGGCACCTCCTTCATGCTTCATTATGGACTGAACCCAAGCAGGAAGCATGCGCTCACCTGTCACACGATGAACGAACTTTCACCTCCCGGACCCAAACACCTTTAAGCTTTGATTCGTCTGTGAAAAGAACCTTCTACCACTGACTTGTCCAGCTCTGGTGCTTTTTAGCCCACATTACTAAGTACTTTTTATTAATGAGCCTAAGCAACGGTTTCCGGGCTGCAACACATCCCTTTAAGCCATTGGCTGCAAAGCGGTGATTGACAGTCACGATTGACATGCTTTTCTTCCTCATTTCCATCAGAGCAGCACAACAGATCTGACAAGCTGTTTTGAATCTGTCTGTTTAAAACACACTCTAATAAATGTATCCTTCTGTTTTGTGGTCACTCGAGGTTGCCTAGGTCGTGGTCTATCTTGTACACTCTTGTTTTTGTTGTATCACTTGTATCTCTTCAAGCCACCAAAAGAAATCTTCTACTAGCGAACAATTTTCTGCAGACCATGACCTGCATTTCTCAAAGCGACTATGACGGATCATTATTCAATTGATAACTCCTTTCTGATATTTATATAAATAATGTATAAATACGATGCATGCCAGTGCTGGAAGTGTTTAAAACAGTAGACTAATTTCTGTGCAAGACACACATATTACGTTCATCCTTTACAGAGAGATTGACAAATCTTGCGATGCTTTAAGCAGTAGTGTTGGAATATAAATCTTATAATGTATATAAATACATTTTTATTTTGTCTATGTGTCACGGGGCTCATTGAAGTAGAAATGTCATGGTGCCAACAGATAATTGTTTGGACCCACTGTGTTGTTAAGGGATTTGGCATAGGGCTAAACAAGGGAGCAGAATTCCAGGGATAACTAGGTGTTCACCCTTTAACCTCCGTCCGTATGAAAATGTGAACTTAGCTCTTAGTATCCCCAGGTTGCTGTTGCCACAGTAGTCTCCCTTAGCAACAGCCGACGTGGACAATAACAGCAGACAGAATGAAGAGTCCGGCATAGCCTAGGTCAGGGCAGGCGGCAGTCATTTTTTCATGGTTAGCAGAGCCAGAGGTCTGGGCAGAAAGTTGTTATTCTTAACAAGCACGTGGTCAGGGCAGACAGCAGTCAGGAATGGTCAAAGTTCAGGCAAGAATCAGTAACAGGTAATCCGCTGGAAACTGGTAAGTATACAACAGCAGGTGGTTTTGGCTGTTACGGTAAGTCTCCAAAAGATAGATAAAACAATGACCACAGCTATCATCACCTTGCCGTTTTAGTTATTCTACATATAATCCAGTCAATTTACATGGATCTTCACCAGTGTGTCTCATACTTAGGGACAAAATTTATATGGCATTTATATCTGGACCACTGCAGTACAGAGAGTAGGGAATTCATAGATGAACCTTGTTTGAACGCTATTATTACTGTTATAATAATCATTATATTATATGAATATAGAATTATTATTTAATCATTGGGAGTGGGTAAAAGACTATGGACAAAAAAAACTAAAAATAAATGGCCGGACAGAACATGAAATGGTTGGGGGAGGCAGACATGACCAGGGTTGTAGGCAAGGAAGGAAGGGGTCAAAAGTTCAGGTGAAGAGAGGGAGGAGGGAAAAGGGGGTGTCCTTAAGGGGGCGAGGTTATGGAGGGCATATAGAGTGGTGAGCTCCGGGTTTGCGCCATTCCTATAGGAATAACGGTTAGCCCTTGTACACTCTGCTGGGACTGACCTGTGCCAAGATGCAGGCTTTGCTGGAGCAGGTGCGGGTAGCAGTGGCAGAGCGTGGCATGGCCTGGCTGGAGCAGGAGCTCCGTCGGACAGGTGTGTGGACTCTGGGCAGGAACTGTCTGCAGGGCCGGAGGAGTCGAGGAGGACGTCTGCTGCTGCGCTGCTGGCATCAGCAGTGCGAGTCGCCTCGAGGGAAGGGGTGACGTCATCTCCCCTCAGACGGTCGCGGCGGGCACGACCTCCAGAGCGCCTTAACCCGGAAGCATTACCCAGGGTCCGGCGCAGGCTTAGGAGCCCCACTAGGGACCCTCCAGGCCGGGCTTCCGCTTCCACCACTAGTGGGCGGAGGTCCTGGTCTGTGAGGAATCCTGGTCGCCGGTCGGGCCCTTACGGAGAGAGGAGGACAGGATCCCAGGCTTGGGGAGTAGCCTCCCATTTCCAGGTCAACGCCTCGTGGAGTTGCGGTGGGCTGATCTGGCGATGCACTGGTCGGACGGCCCGCCAGTCACCTGACTGAAGACCCTGGTCGGGTACGCAGGCCGCAATCGGCGGTGGTGCAGAGGAGGTCGGTGGATGATGTGGCTGATGCGGGGAGGATGTCGGGACGGCCCCAGATGACGAGAGATGAACCGGAGGTCCGGGTTGGTGGCCACGGCTGTAGAGCTTGCTGTGGTGCGTCAGGTCCAAGATGTCCGGATGTGGTCCTGAATGGAGACGTGCCTATGGAGGATGGTCATCGTGGGGGTCCTATCGCCCCAGCTGGTGGGTACTCAGCGCCCATGCAGCCTGGTGAGTCACTCTCACCTTTTCATATCTTTCCAGCTATATTTAGGTCCCCAGGGGACTTTCACGGGTCCGCCAAATGTTTTAAAAAAGGTAAAGGAAAAGGGGGGGTGGTAGCCATGGGTCTGACGCCGGTGAGGTGAGTAGAGATGGAGCCCTATCTAAATAGGTTTCCTGACACGGAAAAAAGGGAGTTGTTGTTACACGGTTTTAAGTTTGGTTTTGAGATTCCTTCCCCTGCTCACGTGGTACCTTTTTCCGTGCAAAATTTGCAGTCGGCGATGCAATATCCAGAGGTGGTGTCAGATAAGTTGCGTAAGGAAGTTATGTTAGGGCGTATAGCGGGTCCTTTTTTGTCTATCCCAGTACCGGATCTGGTGGTATTACCACTCAGAGTTGTACCAAAGAAGGAGCCGAATAATTTTCGGCTAATCCATCATTTGACTCACCCACGGGGGTTGTCCGTTAATGATGGCATTGCCCCTGAGCTGTATACACATCATTTGATGCAGTGGTTGAGTAGGTACGGCGGTATGGTGCTAGGGCACTTATAGCTAAGACAGACATTGAATCGGCTTTTCGCCTTCTCCCATTACACCCGGATAGTCAGCAACTGTTAGGGTGTTACTGGAATGGGGCTTACTATATGGATCGGTGTCTCCCAATGGGTTGCTCGGTTTCTTGCGCCTATTTTGAGGCTTTCAGTTCTTTCTTGGAATGGGTGATTTGCGATGTGGCAGGGTTAGAGTCGGTCATACATTATTTGGATGACTTTCTTTATGTAGGCCCCTCGTGTTTGCCGGTGTGCGCTAATTTGCAGTGTGCAGTCCAGTGGGTGGCTCATCGTTTTGGGGTTCCGCTATCCCCGGAAAAGACTGAAGGGCCCAGAACTTGTATAGCTTTTCTTGGAATTACATTGGATTTGGTGGCAATGGAATGCCGCCTCCCTAGTGATAAATTGGAAGCGCTGCGGATGGATGTGAACAGAACTAGACGTCTGCGTAAAATTTAGCTGCAGGATTTGCAATCGTTGTTAGGGAAACTTAATTTTGCTTGTCGTATAATGCCCATGGGCAGGATTTTTTGTAGGAGGTTGGCGTCAGCAATGGCAGGAGTTAGAGCTCCACACCATTTTGTGCGGTTGACAAGAGAGCATCAGGACGATTTGGCAGTATGGTGGGAGTTCCAGCAGTTGTATAATGGGAAGTCGTTACTTATTTCTCCAGTGGTGGATAATATTCAGTCGGAACTGTTTACGGATGCTTCGAGTAGTGTGGGATTCGGGGTATATTGTAAAGGTAGATGGTGGCTGGGTCAGTGGCCGTGAGAATGGGTGACATTGGGCCTGTTGCGTATTCTGGCCCTTCTGGAATTTTTCCCGATAGTAGTGGCAGTGGAGATCTGGGGCGAGCGGTTTCAAAATAGCAAAGTGCGGTTCCATTGCGATAACATGGGGGTGGTGTTGGCGATTAATAATGTATCGGCATCTTCCCCCCCAGTGGTTAGGTTGTTGCGTCATCTGGTGTTGCGTTGTTTGTCACTTAATGCTTGGGTTGTTGCGTTTGATGTTCCGGGGGTGCATAATGACATTGCAGATTCTCTCTCTCGCCTACAGTGGGAGTGGTTTCGTCTGTTGGCACCGGAAGCGGATATGGAAGGGATCGCCTTCCCGGAGCGGCTTTGGGACTTGGTTTACGAGCAGCGGGAGGTTTGATCAAGGTCCTCTCTAGCGCCTGGTACTTGGTTGGCGTACGATGCGGCGTGAAAGGACTGGGGATTGTGGTTAGCAGGTTTGCCTGAAGTCAGCTCCCTGGAGGATCAGGTGGTGGCTTTATTAGGGTTTTAGGGTCAGGTATCAGTGGAGGGCTGATCGGTATCTAAAGTGAATCGTTTTGTATCAGCCTTGGCCTTTGGTTTTAAACTAAGGGGTTTTAGGGATCTTACTAAGGATTTCTTGATTGTCCAGGCCCTGAAGGGGTTTCGAAAATGTGGGGGTTGGCCGGACGGCCGTCGCCCAGTATCTTTTGCACTTTTGGAACGCTTAGGGGAAGTGTTGGAAGGGGATTGTTTTTCAGGTTTTGAAGTAGCTTTGTTTCAATTGGCGTTTTCTTGGACGTTTTTTGGGGCGTTGCGGATAGGTGAATTAGTAGCTCCCAGTAAAAAGAATGTAGAGTGCTTGCAGTCCGAGGACGTATTGTGGGGGGTGGAGAGAGTGGAATTTTGAGTGAGACGTTCGAAGACGGATCAGGGTGGCAAGGGTAAACAGATTGTGCTAGGGGCAGTGACGGGGGCCGGGATGTACCCGGTGGGTTGCTTTGCAATGTATGTGGCCATGACAAAGGGTAGTGGGGGTCCGCTGTTATGTCATGAAGATGGTTCGTTCTTGTCACGTTGTCAATTCACATGTGTTTTTCGTAGGTGTTTAGAGGTGTTAGGTTTGGATGGGGCTATTTATTCTCCTCATCCTTTTCGCATTGGTGCGGCTACGGAGGCAGCTTCTTGGGGCCTGGGGCCTGAGGTGGTGAAGCGTATAGGTCGTTGGGATTCCGTGAGGTATAAGTCTTATGTGCGTCCTCAGTTTGTGTGATCTTGGCTGCACAGTATGGTTTTTTTTCCCTCCCCCCCGTATAATTTTATTCCTTGGTGTTTTTCCTCATTGTTCTCTTCGATTCTAGGTTGCGTACCCACCTTAGTGTGGATACTAGGACACTCCTACGTGCATTTGGGGGCTTTAAGGGCTGATGTTCATCCGGACAGATGACAATTGGGGTTCCAGAGATCAGCGGTGGTGATACGTTGGCTAGGCACGCTATGTATGGTTTGGAGTCGGGTTTTACCTGATTTTCATCGTTATGCTCAGTTGGATCGGGCACCTGATGTGCTGGTCCTCCATGTGGGTGGTAATGATTTAGGGACCTGTCCTTTCTGTCACGAAGCGGGTTAGTGGACCCACTAGGGCGTACCGCCGTAGCCCCAGAAATACAATGTCCCGCACAAGGGTACCTGAATAGTCCAGATGGTGGCCGCAGCTCTGCCACAGATGAGATGGGTGCAGCGGATGGCGCCAAATGTGGCGGATGACACAGGAGCCGCAAGTTGCGCCAGACGTGGCAGATTCCTCGGTACGTGGCAGATGACACAGGACGTGGCAAATTCCTCTGGACGTGGCAGATGACACAGGACGAGGCAGATTCCTCTGGACGTGGCAGATAACACAGGATGTGGCAGATTCCTCTGGACGTGGCAGATGACACAAGACGTGGCAGATTCCTCTGGACGTGGCACGACTTGATACTAAGGCAAAGCACGGGAAAACAGGAAAGGGAACAAGGCACGGGTAACAACAGGAACGGGAAACACTGACGGACCATTTGCAAGACAGACTGGGAAAACTAACAACGCTCAGGCAAGGATTAGAAGGCCAGGGGCCTTCTTATAGACCAGGAAATCATGGCAGTTGATGATGATGACGATTTCCTTATTGCGCGCACTGGCCCTTTAAGGCTGGGCGCGAGCGTGCGCGCGCACCCAAAGGGACAAAGCCGAACGGAGCGGAAGTGAGCGCTGGCGTCTCCTAGGAGGGAGACGGGGACCAGCGCTCACAGATCCATGGCTGCGGGCTTCGGGAGGTGAGTGAACCCGACGGCCCGCGGCCATGGACGCTACAGTATCCCCCCTCTTACGCCCCCTCTTCTTGGGGCCAGAGTGAGAGAGGAACTTTTTAATAAGAGCAGGGGCGCTGAGGTTCCCTTCTGGCTCCCAGGACCTCTCCTCAGGACCAAACCCTCTCCAGTCCACCAAATAGAAAGTCCTTCCTCCTACCCTTTTGCAGTCCAGGATCTCCTTTACCTCGAATATATCAGAGGGACCGCAGGAAACAACTGTGGAACTAGAAGTCTTGCTGTAGCGGTACAGGACCACTGGTTTCAGGAGGGACACATGGAAGGAGTTAGGGATTCTGAGGGTAGGAGGCAGCCGCAGCTTATAGGAGACAGGGTTGATTTGTTGCAGGATCTCGAAAGGACCAAGAAACCTGGGAGCGAACTTGTATGAAGGCACCCTTAAGTGAATGTTCCGAGAAGACAGCCAGACTTTAGTCCCAGGAAGATACTGAGGCGGCACTCTTCTCCTAGTATCCGCCTTACGCTTCATGCGATCTACCGCCAGCAAAATAGAGGACCGGGTCTGTTGCCAGATTTGCAGGAAGTCCCCATATGCAGAGTCAGCAGCGGGTACCTGAGATGAAGTTGATACAGGAAGAGGGACTCTGGGATGTTGACTGTACACGATGTCAAATGGAGTGGAAGTGGTGGACTCACTTGTGTGGTTATTATATGAAAACTCAGCCCATGGAAGAAGCTGTACCCAGTTATCGTGCTGTGAAGAGATGAAGTGGCGGAGATAATTTTCCATGATCTGGTTGATCCTCTCAACTTGCCCATTGGACTGGGGGTGATAGGCAGAGGAAAAGTTCAAACTCGCATCCAGGAGTTTACAGAGGGCTCTCCAGAACTTAGAAGTAAACTGAACACCCCGATCCAACACGATGTGAAGAGGTAAGCCATGCAAGCGGAAGATGTGCTGAATGAAGAGACTCGCCAGACGAGGAGCAGAGGGTTAGCCGGTCAGCGGGATAAAATGAGCCATCTTAGATAACCGGTCCACCACCACCCAGACAGTGTTACATCCTGCTGAGGGGGGAAGATCTGTGACGAAGTCCATCGCAATGTGCTGCCAGGGGGCACTGGGTACAGGCAGAGGTTGAAGTAGGCCGGCAGTCACTTTGTTAGAGGCACACACCGTGCAAGCAGAGACAAAGTCCAGAACATCTTTAGGTAGCATGGGCCACCAGAAGTGACGAGCAATCATGTCTTGGGTTTTACGGACACCGGCGTGCCCAGCCAATTTAGAACAGTGTCCCCAGCGGAGAATTCTTTTTCTGTCTGCCAACCGAACAAAAGTCCTCCCAGGAGGGATGTCTCTAACCTGCAGAGGATTAGCAGTGACAATGCAGGACGGGTCTATGATGGTCTGAAGGGACTCCACCGAGTCTTCCGTCTCAAACGATCTGGACAGGGCATCGGCCCTCACATTCTTGTCTGCGGGACGGTAGTGGAGCAGAAACTGAAAACGGGTGAAGAACAGCGACCACCTGGCTTGACGAGGATTCAGTCTTTTGGCGGACTGAAGGTAAGTAAGATTCTTGTGGTCGGTGAAGATCAGGATGGGGTGAGCAGCGCCCTCCAGAAGATGTCTCCACTCCTCCAGAGCCAACTTGACGGCCAGCAGCTCCCGATCTCCAATAGAGTAATTGCGCTCAGCAGAGGAAAACAGTCTTGAGTAGTAGCCACATACTACTGGCTTTCCTTTGGAGCTCCTCTGGAACAGAAGTGCACCTGCACCAACAGAGGAAGCGTCCACTTCCAGTGAGAACTGCCGAGATACGTCAGGATGAGGGAGGATCGAGGCTGAAGTGAAGGATTTCTTGAGGCTAATAAATGCGGACTCTGCCTCTGGAGTCCACACTTTGGCGTTCACACCCTTCTTGGTAAGGGTCGAGATGGGAGCCGTCGGAGAAGAGAAGTTAGGAATAAACTGCCGGTAGAAATTGGCGAATCCCAGGAACCGCTGTATGGCCCTTAAGCCTTTGGGACGTGGCCACTCCAGGACAGCCTTCACTTTCTCAGGATCCATTTTGAGGCCTTGATCCGAGATGATGTAGCCCAGGAAGGGCAGAGAGTTCTTCTCAAACGGGAAACACTAAGGGACCATTTGCAAGACAGACTGGGAAAACTAACAACGCTCAGGCAAGGATTAGAAGGCCAGGGGCCTTCAATTAGACCAGGAAATTGTGGCAGTTGATGATGATGACAATTTCCTTATTGCGCGTACTGGCCCTTTAAGGCCGGGCGCGAGCGTGCGCGCGCACCCTACGGGACACAGCCGAACGGAGCGGAAGTGAGCGCTGGCGTCTCCTAGGAGGGAGACGGGGACCAGCGCTCACAGATCCATGGCTGCGGGCTTCGGGAGGTGAGTGAACCCGAAGGCCCGCGGCCATGGACGCTACACTTTCATTGAGCTGATCAGAGACATCAAGTATGATCTTCTCCGGCTTTGGTCCTGTTTTCCTAAAGTGAAAGTGATATTGTCTGAAATTGTACCTCGCAGTGTCTGGAGACATGCACGTTCAGTGTTGCGCATTAACAAGGCCCGAGTTAATCGATCAGTCTCCAGTTTTGTGGTTAAAAGTGGGGGGTTATGATTTTGAGGATGGCCAGGGAAAATTTTGGCCGGGCGATGGAGTACATCTGAATGGGGTGGGAATTGACCTTTGCGTATTCAGGAAGGTATTGAGCGAGTGCTGCTGGATGGTGGGGGCTCTCATACTTAAAAGTGGTTTAAGTATGTTCGTGTGGCGGATTGGCTGTCCTTGGAGTTGGTGGTAATTTGAAGTGGGGGATTCATCAGATGTATGGTCCCTAACAAGTACATAATTGCTTATGGGTATGGGCGTATTTTGGCCTCCTGCTGGGTGGTGTCCTGGGGAGTGTTTTTTCATACTTGGCAAGCCAACTGCGGATTAGAAAGGTGCCCCTGAGCCTGTAGGGAGATGGCTGGGGGTAAGTAGCTATACAGGTGGACAGTTCGGCGCCAAAGTTTTGTTGCTCCAAGGACTTCCCTTTCCTCGTGATGTTATTTATAAAGCTCTGTTGTATGTTCATGTAAATATGTTAATAAAATGGCTGCTGTGGCCGAATTTTTCCAACCCACTGTCTCGTGTGTTTTACTTGAAGGGGTAAGCGTTAAGGAATAAGGTGGGGCCATGGGGTCAAATAGGTTTAGACGGTAAGAAAGGAGGAGGTTAGGTAGAAAGTAGTTTAGAAGTGGATGAGCTCTGTAATCCCGTGGTCAAGAAATGGCCAGACACAACATGAAATGGTTGGGGGAGGCAGACATGACCAGGGTTGCAGGCAAGGAAGGAAGGGGTCAAAAGTTCAGGTGAAGAGAGGGAGGAGGGAAAAGGGGGTGGCCTTGAGGGGGCGAGGTTATGGAGGGAATATAGGGTGGTGAGCTCCGGGATCGCACCATTCTTATAGGAAAAAACGGTTAGCCCTTGTCCCGCCCTCCCTCCCTTATGTTATGTATTATGTTTTTCACTTCATGGATTCTTGGTATTGCTAGCATTTTTTTTCTTTTACAGGGGATGGCTGTTGGTGAC
Source organism: Rhinoderma darwinii (assembly GCF_050947455.1). Classification (NCBI taxonomy): domain Eukaryota; kingdom Metazoa; phylum Chordata; class Amphibia; order Anura; family Rhinodermatidae; genus Rhinoderma; species Rhinoderma darwinii. The sequence continues at coordinate 322,378,140 of NC_134688.1, read as the reverse complement.
CTGTAAAGGTGGAGTCACGGTGGCGTTGTGGCGGGTTGGGGGTCCTTGGAGTTGGTGGTAATTTGAAGTGGGGAATTCATCAGAGGTATGGTCCCTAACAAGTACATAATTGCTCATGGGTATACATCAGCAGGACTCACAACGTGTACCTCCAACGGAAGGCTGCAACATAACCTACAGTATAGGCATACAGTTGGATACAACGCCGAAACCCCAGTAAGAGCATTACCTGAAGCGTTGTGCCATTACTCCTCCCATTCTGCCCTGGGTGAATTAAATTAGTTTAATGCGGGTTCCTACCATCCCCAAGTATATGTAGGCTTAGTCCCAGTTCCTGATGTATGTGCAGCATAGTTTCCCACCTCATAGAGGTCGTCTTGTAATGGCAGGTGGACTCACACAATTTGATCAAAATGTGCGCTAAGAACCTCCCTATTGTAAGTAGATTTAGCAGTAATGCATATTAATTTATATTTAGCAGCTTAGGTGGCAATAGTGTTTGCAGTGTGCTGTCGCCATTTTCTTTTGTGCTGTATAAATTTGCAGTCACAGGCGTTCTTGCACCAGTATACACGTTTTGTTTCATTTTGTTGGAATGTGCTGTTCAAATTTTTGTGTTGTTTATGTGATTCATATATGTGGGGTTAGTGACTGCCTCTATTTTTGATATTGCACTCCTCCCATTCTGCCCTGGGTGATTTTAATTAGTTTAATGCTGCTTCCTACCATGCCCAAGTAGATGCAGGCTTAGTCCCAATTCCGGGTGTATGCGCAGCATAGGTTCCCACTTCATAGATGTTGTCTTGTCGTGGCAGGTGGGCTCACACACTTTGATCAAAATCTGTGCTAAGAACCTCCTTATTGTAAGTAGATTTAGCAGTAATGCATATTTATTTATATTTAGCGGCTTAGATGGCATTAGTGTTCGCAGTGTGCTGTTGCAATTTTATTGTGTGCTGTATGTCATAGTGACATGTCAGAAGTTTTGATCAGTGGGAGTTTGAGCAGTGAGACCCCCACCGATCGCTAAAATGAAGCTGCAGAAGCACTGAGGTGCGTGCTTAGCCACTTAGTTTCTAATCGGCTTTTCTTGCAAAGCCGAGGAAATTGGTGTACGGGCTCAATAGAAAATGTATGAGCCCGTACAACGACTGCTTGGCTTTCCGAGCAAAGTCAATTAGAAACTAAGCGGCTCAGCGCTCACCCGAACACTTCTGCCACTATGTTTTAGCGATCGGTGTCGAGGTCTCAGTGCTCAGACTCCCACCACTCAAAACAATCACTATGACATTTCAGAAGCTTTTGGAAAGTTTAGTTAACCGCTTCCCGACCGCCCACTCTATATTCACGTCGGCACTTGCTGGGCTCTGTGCAGTGCCGACGTGAATTCACGGTGGGTGTTAAAAGCACGATCCGGGTGTCTCAGAGTAGCGCTGACACCCGGATCGTGCTGTTATCACCTGCCTCTGGTCCCGGAGATATGATCGGGACCTGATTAGTTCAGGTCCCGGTCATGTGATCGCAGGGAAAGTGTGTTGTAGCAACGAACTGGAAAGTTTGTTGCTATAACAAACTGGAAAGTTTGTTGCTACAACAAACTTTCCCGGGGACCGATTGCTGGTGCTGCAGTCGGTTATAAGGCAGAACCGGGGGCCATATAACAGCCCCCGGGTCTGCCATGCACAGCAGCCTATGAGAACCAGCCGGATGCTGGTTCTCATAAGCTTCCTGTCAGTGTGACTCTCAGCGTCACACTGACAGTTTATAATACGTTACACTACCTAGTAGGTAGTGTAATGTATTATAGCAGCGATCAGTGCTGCCAGGCTTCAAGTAAAACAAGTAAAAAGTAAAAAATAAAGTAATAAAAAAGTTTTATAAAAGTGTAAAAACAAGTTATAAAAGTTACAAAAAAAAATAATGCTTTTTTTCCTATAATAAGTCTCTTATTATAGGAAAAAAATGAAAATGTTAAAAAAAAGTACACATATTTGGTATCACGGTGTTCGTAACGACCCAAACTATAAAACTATAATATTATTTTTCCTGCACGGTGAACACCGCAAAAAAAATAATTAAAAAACAATGTCAGAATCACTTTTTTTTGGTCATCAACCCTCCCAAAATATAGAATAAAAAGTGATCAAAAAGTCGCATGTACCCCAAAATAGTACCAATAAAAACTACAACCCGTCCCGCAAAAAACAAGCCCTTACACCGCTTTTTTGACGGAAAAATATAAAATTACGGCTCTCTGAATATGGTGACACAGAAAAGAAATAATTTTGTCGAAGTGATTTTATTGCACAATCGCCACAAAACATAAAAAACCTATATACATATGGTATCGCCGTAATCGTACCGACCCGCAGAATAAAGTAAAATGTCATTTATACCGCACGGTGAAAAGTGTAAAAAAAAAGACAAAAAACATTGTCAGAATTTATGTTTCTTTGTCACTTTGCTTCCAAAAAAACCTAATAAAAAGTGATAAAAAAAATAACATGTACCCTAAAATGGTACCAATGAAAAGTACAGATTGTCCCGCAACAAATAAGCCCTCACACGGCTCCGTTGGAGAAAAAATAAAAAAGTTCTGGCTCTCAGAATATGGCGATGCAAAATTTGCAGAGTGTTCCAAAAGCAGATGAGATCGGGCGACCATTTATCAGTGCGACAACGGCCACATATCTGCGGATTATTATTTATGTACCCCATTATTATACCCTCTTATTATGTCCTGATGTTCTCCGCACAGGTTACATATGCCCCCACATCATAACTGAAATACCAGCAAAACCCCAAACAGAACAGTTACCAAGCAAAATCTGCGCTCCAAAAGCCAAATGGCGTTCCCTCCCTTCTGAGCACCACAGCGTGCCCAAACACCAGCTTACGTCCACATATATGATATTTTATATCCGGGAGAACCCGCTCAACATTGTATGAAGTATTTGTCTTCAGTGGCACAAACTGGGCACAACGTATTGTACATTAAAATGGCATATCAGTGGAAAATGTTAATTTTCAATTTGCACCATCCGCTGCGCATTAACGCCTTGGCGCACCACGACTTAATAGCATGTCGTGGTGCGAGGGGTTATATATGGAGCGGACTCACACGCTGCACCCGCTCCATATTCTGCAGGTGTCAGCTGTGTATTACAGCTGACACCCGGGACTAACGGACAGGAACAGCGATCGCGCTGTTACAGGAGCCTGTAAAATGACATTAGTACTGCAGTGTATTGTACCAGCGACCTAATGATCGCTCGTTCCAGTCCCCTAAAGGGACTTTTGGGAGGTTTCCACTGTTTTGGTACCTCAGGAGCTTTGCAAATGCGACATGACACCCGAAAACCATTCCAGCTAAATTTGAGCTCCAAAAGCCAAATATTGTTCCTTCCCTTCTGAGTCCTGCCGTGTGTCCAAACAGCAGTTTATTACCACATATGATGTATTGCTGTAATCAGGACAAATTGCTTTACAAATTTTGGGGTGATTTTTCTACTTTATTCATTGTAAAAATTAAACATTTCTATGTTTTTTCAGAAAAAAGTAGATTTTCATTTTCATGGCCTAATTCCACTAAATTCAGCAAAAAACCTGTGGGGTCAAAATGCTAACTATATCCCTAGAAAAATTCCTTGAGGGGTGTAGTCTTCAAAATGGGGTCAGTTTTGGGGGGATTCCACGGTTTTGCTCCCTCCAGGGCGACATGGCACTGAAAACCAATGCAGCAAAATCTGCACTTCAAAATCCAAATGGCGCTCCTTCCCTTCTGAGCTCTGCTGTGGGTCCAAACAGCAGTTTAGTACCACATATGGGGTATTGGCGTAATCGGGAGAAGTAGCTTTACAAGTTTTGGGGTGCTTTTTAATCTTTATTCCTTGCAAATATTATTTATTTTTATATTTTTTCAGAAAAAAAGTATATTTTCACTTTCACAGACTTACTCCAATAAATATAGCAAAAGACCTGTGGGGTCAAGATGCTAACTATACCCCTAGATAAATTCCTTGAGGTGTGTAGTTTCCAAAACCGTCTCACTTTTGGGGGATTTCCACTGTTTTGGCACCACAAGACCTCTTCAAACCTGACATGGTGCCTAAAATATATTCTAAAAAAAGGAGGCCCCAAAATCCACTAGGTGCTCATTTGCTTCTGAGGCCGGTATTTCAGTAAATTAGCGCACTAGGGCCACATGTGGGATATTTCTAAAAACTGCAGAATCTGGGCAATAAATATTGAGTTGCATTTCTCTGGTAAAAGCTTCTGTGTTACAGAATTTTTTTTATTACAAATGAATTTCAGCAAAAAAAAGAAAACTTGTAAATTTCACCTGTACTTTTGCTTTAATTCCTGTGAAGCGCCTAAAGGGTTAAGAAACGTTCTGAATGCTGTTTTGAATACTTTGAGGGATGCAGTTTTTAATATGAGGTGATTTATGGGGTCTATCTAGTACATAAGGCCCTCAAAGCCATTTCAGAACTGAACTGGCCCCTGTAAAAATAGCCTTTTGAAATTTTCTTGAAAATGTGAGAAATTGCTGCTAAAGTACTAAGCCGTGTAACGTCCTAGAAAAATAAAATAATGTTCAAAAAACAATGCAAATATAAAGTAGACATATGGAATATGTAAAATAGTAACTATTTTGTGTGGTATTATGATCTGTTTTACAAGCAGATACATTTAAAATAAGAAAAATCATAATTTTTGCAAATTTTCTCTAAATTTTGGTGTTTTTCACAAATAAGCAATGAATTTATTGATCAAATTTTTCCACTAACATAAAGTACAGTATGTCACGAGAAAACAATCTCAGAATCGCTTGGATAGGCAAAAGCATTCCAGAGTTATTAACGCATAAATTGACACATGTCAGATTTGAGAAAATGGGGCTGGTCATGAAGGTCAAAATGAGCTCGGTCGTGAAAGGGTTAAAGAGGCTCTGTCACCAGATTTTGCAACCCCTATCTCCTATTGCAGCAGATCGGCGCTGCAATGGAGATGAGTAACGTTTTTTTTTTTTTTAAAGTTATGAGCATTTTTATATTTATGTAAATGAGGCTTTCTAAAGTACAACTGGGCGTGTTTACAGTAAAAGTACAACTGGGCGTGTATTGTGTTCGTTACATCGGGGCGTTTTTACTTCTTTTACTAGCTGGGCGTTGTGTATAGAAGTATCATCCACTTCTCTAAACAACGCCCAGCTTCTGGCAGTGCAAAGACACAGCGTGTTCTCGAGAGATCACGCTGTGACGTCACTCACTTCCTGCCCCAGGTCCTGCATCGTGTCGGACGAGCGAGGACACATCGGCACCAGAGGCTACAGTTGATTCTGCAGCAGCATCAGCGTTTGCAGGTAAGTAGCTACATCGACTTACTTACCTGCAAACGCTGATGCTGCTGCAGAATCAACTGTAGCCTCTGGTGCCGATGTGTCCTCGCTCGTCCGACACGATGCAGGACCTGGGGCAGGAAGTGAGTGACGTCACAGCGTGATCTCTCGAGAACACGCTGTGTCTGCACTGCCAGAAGCTGGGCGTTGTTTAGAGAAGTGGATGATACTTCTATACACAACGCCCAGCTAGTAAAAGAAGTAAAAACGCCCCGATGTAACGAACACAATACACGCCCAGTTGTACTTTTACTGTAAACACGCCCAGTTGTACTTTAGAAAGCCTCATTTACATAAATATAAAAATGGTCATAACTTGGCCAAAAATGCTCGTTTTTTAAAAAACAAAACGTTACTGTAATCTCCATTGCAGCGCCGATCTGCTGCAATAGGAGATAGGGGTTGCAAAATCTGGTGACAGAGCCTCTTTAACCTTTAAGAAATAGGAATGTTGGATGTGTGTCATTATTGTATGTAAAGCATTTGTGAAAAGAGAATAAATCGGCACCGCTGCAATGAATAGTCCTCCGGACGTTTGGCAGATCACTGCCTAGGTAGTATACTGTTCCGTTGTATCTCAAGGGAGGTGCTGGCTCAGCAAGAAAAGTTCTTATGTATCACAATGTGTGAAGAAAGAAATAGAGCCGCACTCACCTAATCTGACGTTTTCATGTTTAATAGCTCAAAATGAAGTGGGGGGAGAGACAGAGTAGTACACAGATTCACAGGCAACAGCTATTTCGCGTAGCCACGCTTTCTCAAGCCTTCTGCTGATTATTGTATGTAACACACAAGACATAGGGTATGTTCAAACGCAGTGACCAAAAATGTCTGAAAATACGGAGCTGTTTTCAGGCGAAAACAGCTCCTGATTTTCAGAAGTTTTTTTAACAACTCGCGTTTTTCGCTGCGTATGTTACGGCCGTTATTGGAACTGTTTTTCAATGGAGTCAATGGAAAACGCCTCCAAAAACATCCCAAGAAGTGACATGCACTTATTTTTCGTGGGTGTCCTTTTACGCGCCGTATTTTAACAGCGACGCGTAAAATTACACCTCGTGGGAACAGAACACCGTAAAACCCATTGACAGCAGTGGGCAGATGATTGTAGGCGTAATGGAGCCGTTTTTCAGGCGTAATTCGAGGCGTAATACGCCTGAATTACATTTGAAAACACTGCGTATGAACCTACCCATAGGGATCGGTCAGTAGTCTTGTTAATAAAAGCAAGGATTAATATGTGGAATGGACGTAGTAAATGATAAAAATATTTATATTTGCTTGTCCTGATCCAGTCATACCACATTTTCCTGGATTTCCAACACTCTTTACATCTATTCAATAATATCCTTCCAGTCTATAGAGATGTTTCAGAAACTGATCTATAGTTTGTCTTTTAAGTACGTTGAGAAAATTTCTACTGAATTAACTATTTTTAAATCATTTCACCCGAATTTTAGCTTTTGCTGTTCCATTGTCTTTAGCATAGCCCTTTTCTGTAATGGAAGAATCCTGATAAAAGAAGGCGGTCATCTTACAAGGATATTGATTTCTGTATTTTAGAGGTAAAATTAGAGCTTTAATATAGGAAGTGTAAAAGCAGAATATTTTGAGTGATGCAATAAATATGTTTAATGAATCCTAACAAAAACCCATGTAATGGGATATGTCATGTGCAACCTTTGAAACAAAACCTATATAGATCGCATGAACAAAAATTTAATCCAGAAAAACCACACCCCAAAATTTATTGAATCCTACATATAAAAAGACACAAAAAAATCATAGTCTTCACAAACAAGGGAATAAAAACAGACACGATGGGTAACCTGGATGTACAGACAATGTTAAGGCCTCGGTGTAGTAATAGTAAACAAATCATGGAGGAAGTATGCATGCCTATATAAACCCACAGTTGGTCAAAAACAAACCCCTGAACCATAATAGATACGTACAAAAGTTACCGCAATAGTAGATAAAAAGAGGACCAAATCCAGGATACACCACCACGAAACCGACGTGTGTTTCACCATAGCTTCGTTAGGGGGTGGGGTCATTATCATACCATAGTTTATGTACCTAACAATCAATGAGCCTTGGTGAAACACGCATCAGGTTCGTGGTGGTGTGTCCTGTATTTGGTCACTTTCTATTTATATGTATAATTCAATACATTGTGATAAGGAATATGTTTTATTTTCATTACAAACCTAATAGGAAAACATAACGCAGTAGCAATGAAGGAAAACTCCTGTACCATTCGTGATGTGATGCCTTGGTACATGAGGACTAATGAGTCTTGTTTGTCAAATCAGAAGATGTGTCCGATTGCCTGAGTCAAAGACGAGATGAATATGTTTATGTGTATCAGAAAAAATAAATATTTTCTAATATCTCTAAGAGCATCAAACACATTTGTCTTTCTGGGGCACAAGTAATGTAGTAGGCTTCCAGTTTTCAGTAAACCATTTATTTAATATGTAAGATTTAACTGTACAATCCCTCTGCTTTCTGTATTTTCTTATCATTCTGAATAATTTACAGCACTTACAATGTTTCTGAAAGTGAGAGGCTGAGCACAAGAGGAGTAGAAGACATATTGTACCCAGTTATTTACTGTCGACAATCATACAAATATTATTTCATAACTTTGTACATATGATAGTACAGCATCCTCCAAACAATGCTGCAGGGACCTTTAGAACAATTTAGAGAACTCATTTGTAGAATAGAATTTGATGTGAGCCATGTCTAATGCTGTGCAATGTCGATGTGCTGTCTTTTTCAAGGAATATCTTGCAAGAATTAAAAAAATATTTAATCACATGCCGTTAAAGGGTTACATATTACCCATGGATACACAGGAATCGGCAAGACCTCTTCTCTCACAAGGTATGTAATAAATATAATACAGTTCTTGGGGTAATACCCATGTATACACAGCAACAGGCAAGACCTCTTCTCTCACAAGGTATGTAATAAATATAATACAGTTCTTAGGGTAAGATTTGTGTGTGTTTGGATCCACTCCTCTCAGCACCCACATGGGTGACCTAATTTCTCGACCAATCAATTCCTTCAAACTCCAGTTTCCACTTCTCATCTTGAGATCTGTTTAATTATGACAACCGCTGCAGTAAATTTTTGATGAAGATGTTATTAAATATTTGTGGCAGCACCATGGATTTTTAATTATTCAATGTGAAGTCTAAACCCTGTTGAGTCAGTGTTACAAGCTTACCCCTAAAGTCCTAGAGGTGGAAAAAGAGGAACACATTGTCACTTGCTACACAATGAGCTCTTGCTTAACGTCAGAAATAGAAGACTGGTAAACTTTGGAAGCATTAACCCTTTCCCTCCACAACAATTGTTCGTATTTTCATCTTCGCTTTCTCCTCCCCACCTTCCAAACATCATAATTTTTTTTATTTTTCGGCGATATAGCCACATGAGGGATTGCTTTTTGTGGGACGAGTTGTAGTTTTTCATGGCCCCATTTATTGTACCTTATAATTTACTGGGGAACTGGAAAAAAAAGTATTTGCGGGGTAGAATGGGAAAAAAAACAGTAATTCCTCCATTGATGTTTGGGTTTCGTTTTTACAGCGTTCACCATGCATTAAAAAGGACAGGTTAACTTTATTCTGCGGGTCAATATGATCACAATTCTTTTTTCATAGCTTAGTGTCATAGTGTATCATCCATTACACTGTCTGTCACATTACCACAGCGTGATGTGACATTGTTGTAGACGACAGACATGACCCCATATTATAAATAAAGGAGCATCAGGGAGCCCATGAAACCATCAGTGGTGGAACAGCCAAGAACCAGTAATGTAAGACTATGGTATGTATTTCATGCCCATACAAGATTTTATCAAAAAAGAAACTCAGAAACCCCTTCAATTACTGCATTTCTTTAGATTATACGAATATTCAACCTGTTCTAACAAATGGAGTGTTAGGGACACGGTTGCCATTACAAAATTTTGGGCCCATACTGTTTAATGATCAGGGCCCCCCTGCACTCATAACCTCTTTTATCCTGAAACAGGGCGTTCACAAATTCTATGATAAACAAATGATCTATAGGCCCTCCCCCCACCCACAGCATAGCGCATCCAGGCTAGGGCTCCCAAACTACACCTGATCGTCTATGAGTCACAGTAAAATTGCGACATTATTTTCCTAGTGCTTGTTTCACACAAACACAGTACTTTCCTGAGTTTATGGTATTTTTATTTGCGTTTTTGTGGTGCTTTTTTTTGAGCAGCCAGATATTACATTAAAGTCTATAGTAAAATATAAAATGAACTATATACACTATGTTTTTGTTTGTGGCTTTTTTTTGGCCTTTGTGCTCAGTGACATTTTTTTCTAAACGCAGCATGCTCTGGGTGTGGCGTTTTTTCCATAGTCTCCTCTATGAGACTTCAAAAAGGGCAGAAAAAAAAGCATGTAGAAAATGACACTAAATAAAAAATGGCACCAAAAATGCCACTCTAAGGGTAAAGCCACACGATCCAGCTGTGATCCAGCTATGATGCGGCCAGCAATGCACCGGCACCATGCTCGGCTGTCAAATAGCCTGTTAATGGCCGCGTGTTGCTGCGAGTTAAACGGCACTTTATCTGCAGAATTGTGCAGCCATTAATACACCCTTTATGGCTGCACGATTTTGCAGGTAAAAGGCCATTTTACCCACAACAACGTGTGGCCATTAACAGGCTAGTTGACAGCCTCGCTCAGGGGAGTAGCTAGGGAGGGGCAGGCGGGGCATGTGCCCCGGGTGCAACTTAGAGGGGGCGCCAGCGCCACCTCCTCCTGCACTATAATTGTACCTGTGTCGCAAAGACACAGGTACAATTAGAAGCAATGAATGACCGGGCACATTCCGTGCCTTTCCACGAGTGAAGCGACTGGTACCTTTTGTACCAGTGAAGCTTCCGTCGAAAGGCGCTGATTGACAGGGAAAGTCATCCTGCCCAGCCAATCAGCGCCTTTCGTAGATGCTGCGTTCAACCCCCAGGAGAAAGAAGAGCGCAGAAGAGAGCAGGTCTCCATGGCTGCCGGACGGCATGGGAGCGGGATTAAGGTGAGCTTGAATAGTGTTAGAGATCTGCCAGGTACTACGTCTAGGTATACTCCTGGGATTAATCAATCCACACCTGAGGCCAGACCTGTTAGACTGACACCGTCTCCCACCAACCAGGGTGGCAGGCTCAGGAGTGGGAGAGCCTATCGCGGCCTGGTCAGTCGGAGTTAGCTCCGCCCCCTGTCCTTTATTACCTGCCGTGTTCTCTTCCTCAGTGCTTGTAATTCTTCTGGATTCCTGGCCCCACTGCTGTTTGCTCCAGCCTGCTTCTGCCGTGCTTCTGCCTTGCTGCAGTTCCGCTTAACCTGCTTCGCTTTGCCCCTGGCTTGCTTCCTTCTCCGTGGTCACGTTTGTATACTCCACTTCATCCTGGTCCTGACTATTCATTCACCGCTCCGTTTCCTCGCGGCGTTCCGTGGGCTACTGCCCCTTCCCTTGCGTGTTCCCTGTTTGTTCTCCCGTGCACTTAGACAGCGTAGGGACCGCCGCCCAGTTGTACCCCGTCGCCTAGGGCGGGTCGTTGCAAGTAGGCAGGGACAGGGCGGTGGGTAGATTAGGGCTCACTTTCCCTTCACCTCCTTCCTGCCATTACATACCCAATGGTTTTCTAAGTTCGATCTACGGGGGGCATATAACCTTATCCGCATCAAAGAGGGGTATGAGTGGAAAACTGCGTTCAACACACCCGAGGGTCATTTCGAATTCCTGGTCATGCCCTTTGGGTTGTGTAATGCCCCTGCTGTCTTCCAGAATTTTATTAATGAAATCCTGAGAGATTACCTGGGTAATTTTCTTGTTGTGTACCTTGATGACATACTGGTGTTTTCCAAGGACTGGTCCTCCCACGTGGAGCATGTCAGGAAGGTGCTCCAGGTCCTTCGGGAGAATAATCTGTTTGCTAAGACTGAAAAATGTGTCTTTGGGGTACAGGAGATACCATTTTTAGGACAAATCCTCACTCCTCATGAATTCCGCATGGACCCTGCCAAGGTTCAGGCTGTGGCGGAATGGGTCCAACCTGCCTCCCTTAAGGCGTTACAGTGTTTTTTAGGGTTCGCCAACTATTACAGGAGATTTATTGCCAACTTCTCGGTCGTCGCTAAGCCTCTTACGGACCTTACTCGCAAGGGTGCTGATGTCCTCCATTGGCCCCCTGAGGCCGTCCAGGCCTTTGAGACCCTCAAGAAGTGCTTTATCTCGGCCCCCGTGCTGATTCAGCCCAACCAAGAGGAGCCATTTATTGTGGAGGTTGACGCATCCGAGGTGGGAGTGGGGGCCGTCTTGTCCCAGGGTACCAGCTCCCTCACCCATCTCCGCCCCTGTGCTTACTTCTCTAGGAAGTTTTCGCCCACGGAGAGTAACTATGATATTGGCAACCGTGAACTTCTAGCCATTAAATGGGCTTTTGAAGAGTGGCGGCACTTCCTGGAGGGGGCCAGACACCAGGTAACGGTCCTTACGGATCACAAGAATCTTTTTTTCCTAGAATCGGCCCAGAGGCTTAATCCTAGACAAGCTCGGTGGACACTATTCTTTACCAGATTTAATTTCTTGGTTACCTATAGGGCTGGGTCCAAGAATATTAAGGCTGATGCTCTGTCACGTAGTTTTATGGCCAATCCTCCTTCCGAGAAGGATCCTGCTTGTATTTTACCCCCTGGTATAATCGTTTCTGCCACGGATTCTGATTTAGCTTCTGATATTGCGGCTGATCAGGGTTCAGCTCCCGGGAACGTCCCTGGGGACAAACTGTTTGTTCCCCTGCAATACCGGCTAAGGGTACTCAGGGAAAACCATGACTCCGCTCTATCTGGTCATCCTGGCATCTTGGGCACCAAACACCTCATTACCAGAAACTATTGGTGGCCTGGGTTGCCTAAAGACGTTAGGGCTTACGTCGCCGCTTGTGAGGTTTGCGCTAGGTCCAAAACCCCTAGGTCCCAACCTGCGGGCCTACTACGTTCCTTGCCCATTCCCCAGAGACCTTGGACCCATATCTCCATGGATTTTATCACCGATTTGCCTCCATCTCATGGCAAGTCGGTGGTGTGGGTGGTAGTAGACCGCTTCAGCAAGATGTGCCACTTTGTGCCCCTTAAGAAGTTACCTAACGCCAAGACGTTAGCTTCTTTGTTTGTGAAACACATCCTGCGTCTCCATGGGGCCCCAGTCAATATCGTTTCTGACAGAGGGGTACAATTTGTTTTCTTATTTTGGAGAGCTTTTTGTAAAAAGTTGGAGATTGATCTGTCCTTCTCCTCCGCCTTCCATCCCGAAACTAATGGCCAAACGGAAAGGACTAACCAATCCCTGGAACAATATTTAAGGTGTTTCATCTCTGACTGTCAATTCGATTGGGTCTCATTCCTTCCCCTTGCTGAATTTTCCCTGAATAACCGGGTCAGTAACTCGTCAGGGGTCTCCCCGTTTTTCTGTAATTTCGGGTTTAACCCAAGGTTCTCCTCCGTTTCCCCTTGTTGTTCCAATAATCCTGAGGTAGAGGATGTTCATCGGGAACTGTGCACAGTCTGGGCCCAGGTTCAGAAGAACCTAGAGGCGTCCCAGAGCGCACAAAAGATTCAGGCTGATAGTAAACGTTCTGCTAACCCCCGGTTTGTCATCGGGGATTTGGTCTGGTTGTTGTCCAGGAACTTGCGCCTTAAGGTCCCGTCCAGGAAGTTTGCTCCCCGATTTATTGGACCTTATAAGATCATTGAAGTCCTCAACCCTGTATCCTTCCGTCTGGAGCTGCCCCCATCCTTTCGCATACATGACGTCTTCCATGCCTCCCTCCTCAAACGCTGCTCCCCGTCCTGGTCCCCCTCGAGGAAACCTCCTGTTCCCGTTCTCACCCCTGAGGGGGTGGAATTCGAGGTGGCCAAGATTATGGACAGTAGGATGGTCCAGGGCTCCCTCCAGTACCTGGTCCATTGGAGAGGATACGGGCCGGAGGAGAGGACTTGGGTACCTGCCCGTGATGTTCACGCTGGGGTATTGATCAGGAGGTTCCACCTTCTCTTCCCTACTAAACCGGGTCCTCTTAGTAAGGGTTCGGTGGCCCCTCATAAAAGGGGGAGTACTGTTAGAGATCTGCCAGGTACTACGTCTAGGTATACTCCTGGGATTAATCAATCCACACCTGAGGCCAGACCTGTTAGACTGACACCGTCTCCCACCAACCAGGGTGGCAGGCTCAGGAGTGGGAGAGCCTATCGCGGCCTGGTCAGTCGGAGTTAGCTCCGCCCCCTGTCCTTTATTACCTGCCGTGTTCTCTTCCTCAGTGCTTGTAATTCTTCTGGATTCCTGGCCCCACTGCTGCTTGCTCCAGCCTGCTTCTGCCGTGCTTCTGCCTTGCTGCAGTTCCGCTTAACCTGCTTCGCTTTGCCCCTGGCTTGCTTCCTTCTCCGTGCTCACGTTTGTATACTCCACTTCATCCTGGTCCTGACTATTCATTCACCGCTCCGTTTCCTCGCGGCGTTCCGTGGGCTACTGCCCCTTCCCTTGCGTGTTCCCTGTTTGTTCTCCCGTGCACTTAGACAGCGTAGGGACCGCCGCCCAGTTGTACCCCGTCGCCTAGGGCGGGTCGTTGCAAGTAGGCAGGGACAGGGCGGTGGGTAGATTAGGGCTCACTTTCCCTTCACCTCCTTCCTGCCATTACAAATAGTTTTAAAAAAAAAATTGTAATAAAAGTGTGTGGCTGTTTCTACAGGGAGAACTTTGTCTACGGGGGGGACTTTGTCTACACGGGGGGGGGGCCTTTGTCTACGGGGGGGACTTTATCTACACGGGGGGGCTTTATCTACGGAGGGGGGACTTTGTCTACACGGGGGACTTTATCTACAGGGGGACTTTATCTACGGGGGTGTCTATCTACAGGGGTAGAATTGGAAGAAAAATGTATGGATATAGAGGGGAGCGCTGCTAGTAAGTAAACGGTTAACAATGGTAAACTCCTTGATTTATTAAATATAGGCAACGCGTTTCAACACAGGACATGTGTCTTCGTCAGGCCAAGGAAGGCCTGACGAAGACACATGTCCTGTGTTGAAACGCGTTGCCTATATTGAATAAATCAAGGAGTTTACCATTGTTACCCGTTTACTTACTAGTAGCGCTCCCCTGTATATCCATAAATTTTTCTTCCAATTCTACTATTACATTGCGGTACCACGCTTCCATGTTACCGGCATCTGGATTGGGGAGCAGCAGCTGTTTGTTCAAATTCTTACATGCTTACATCAGTGTTGTACCTGAATTGTACAACCTGTAAAGGTGAGCGCAATCACCTTCCTTTACATTTGTTCTACCTTTTCCATCAGGTTTATCTTGCATCATGTGGCGCTGTGTACTCTTTTTTTTTCCTTAGGTTTTATCTACGGGGGGGGGGGGGGGGTATATACTGGGATGGGCTATCTATGGAGCACCCCTGTATATAGCCCCCCTGTAGATATAGCCCACCCCTGTATATAGTCCCCCTGTAGATATAGCCCACCCCTGTAGGTGTAGCCCACCCCTGTAGATATAGCCCACCCCTGTAGATATAGCCCACCTTTGTAGACATAGTCCCCCTGTAGATATAGTCCCCCTGTAGATATAGTCCCCCTGGAGATATAGTCCCCCTGTAGATATAGCCCACCCCTGTATATAGTTCCCCTGTAGATATAGCCCACCCCTGTATATAGTATCCCACAAATAGCTCCCCCTATAGTGCTCCACAGAAATCCCACCCCTGTATATAGCCCCTCTGTACATATAGTCCACCCCTGTATATAGTGCTCCACAGATAGCCCACCCCTGTATATAGTATATACAGGGGTGGGCTGTCTGTGGAGCACTATATACAGGGGTGGACTATCTAGTGGAGCACTATATACAGGGGTGGACTATATGTACAGGGGGGCTATATACAGGGGTGGGCTATCTGTGAAACACTATATACAGGGGTGGACTATATGTGGAACACTATATACGGGGTGGACTATATGTGGAGCACTATATACAGGGGTAGGCTATATCTACAGGGGGGCTACAAACAGGGTTGGGCTATCTGTGGAGCACTATATACAGGGGTAGGCTATATCTACAGGGGGGCTATATACAGGGATGGGCTATATCTACAGGGGGGCTATATACAGGGGTGGGCTATCTGTGGAGCACTATATACAGGGGTGGGCTATATCTACAGGTGGCTATATACAGGGTTGGGCTATACGTGGAGCACTATATACAGGGCTGGGCTATATCTACAGGGGGCTATATACAGGGGTGGGCTATCTGTAGAGCACTATAGGGGGAGTTATTTGTGGGACACTATATACAGGGGTGGGCTATATGGGGGCACTATCTACAGGGGGCTCTATGGCAGGCACTATCTACAGGGGGCACAGTGTGTGTGTGGGACACGGTGTATGGTGCTATTATAATTAGAGGTGCAGTGTATGGCGCTATTATATTTAGGGGCGTAGTGTGTGGTATAATGATAACTTAATTTTTATTTATAGGTGCAGAAATGTTGGAAAAGCTGAAGACATGTGAGCGGCAAACTGCAGAAATGGGCTGTGACCGGGAGAAGTCATCATAGAGGTCTGGACCGGATGGAGAAAAATAACTAGAATCTGAGACGTCACCGGTGAGTCACTTAATGTAAATGTTCATTCTGCCTCTAATCAGTAATGTAGTCACTGTATGATCTGCAGCGAGATGATGGTGTGATTGATAGGATTTATTTTTGTGAAACAGCATCTCCCAGCATATCCTTATCATTGTTCGGGCCATGCAGGTAGTTTTACGCCGTACATACCTATACGGAAGGGGTTGCACTAAATTGAGCTGTATTTGTGCTGGTGCTGTATATATGTACTGAGCTTGGTTCTGGTGTTGTGTATAGAACCATATTGCTTGTAAAATGTACAAATGTTTTTATGCTCGCGTTACATAAAAAGAAATGTGGAAAAGAAATGACACGTCGATTGGTAGAGAAAACAAACACGGCGAGGGAGAAGGAGATGTCGGGAAAGAGGATGGGGGGGGGGGGCGACAAACGGAATCTTTGCCCCGGGTGCTGGCCTCGCCAATTATGGTGCCAGCGTGTCTGCTGGCCGCATTTCGTAAGCATGAATACCTTACGTAATGGAAACAAATGTAAACCAATTGCAATGGAAGCATTGCCATTTAAATCATGCACGGAAGGCCGACGCTGATGTGAGCAGGCCATAACAGAATAGATCCCGTTCACATTATCTTGTGTGACCTGCCCCTCACCTTTTCCCTCCTGCTGCTACAATAGGATTTGCAGTGGGCTGCAAAGTGAACTTCGATTCACTGTGCAACAATTCCATTAGGAGAAAAGAGGTTAGGAGCCGTCACCAAAATGTAAGTATGTAGTGTGCGTGCCTGTATGTACATAGTGAGTGTGTGTATAATATGTAAGTGCATTTAGGTAGTGTATGGGTATATGTGTGCATGCCTGTGTTTAGTGAGTGAACATTTGTCTGCTTGTACTATTTAGTGACCATATGTGCCTCTATTGTGTGAATATAATTTGGGATTTTACGGTTATATTGTTTAAAGGGGTTGTCCGACGCCAGAAAATTTTCTTAATTGTTTAGCAAATGTAAAATTCAGGCACTCAATATACTTTCATTTTCAAAACTGCTCAGATGTCCATATTTCTATGCCCTGTCGTGGTTCCAGAAGTGGAGCTCCTCCCCTTTGCTGTGACGTTCCGACACAGTAGCTCCCTCCCTTCTCCGTGTGTTGGGGACGTGATAAAGGGGCTGGCTGCCTTGCTCAGTTTGTTAGATTGACCAGCCCGTTTTTCTGTCACTGCCATCATCCACTTTGAAGAAGGCCCTAGGCCCTAGGCGCTCTAGAGGTGGAGACATGAGCTCCCCATGGTCAACATCCTGGTCCCTTGACAGGATGGACTTCAACAATTTCTATTAGGGCTTATTCAGACGAACGTTATATACGTCCGTGAAACGCGCGTGATTTTCACACGCGTCGCACGGACCTATATTAGTCTATGGGGCCGTGCAGACAGTTGTGTGATTTTTACTCAGCGTGAGTCCGCTGAGAAAAAGTCACAACATGTCCGTTCTTTGGGCGTATTTCGCGCATCACGCACCCATTGAAGTCAATGGGTGCGTGAAAATCACGCATGCCACATGGAAGCACTTCTGTGGGACAAGCGTGATTCGCCACACTGCTGTGAAAAGAATGAATGAAAACAGAAAAGCACCACGTGCTTTTCCGTTTACAAACATCCAAACGGAGTGCGCGAAAAGCACGCATCTGCGCATAATACTGGGCTGACACACGGAGCTGTCAAGTGCCTTTTGCGCGCTCAAAACGCCGCATTTTTTTGCGCGTGCAAAACGCACACGCTCGTGTGAATCCGGCGTTAGAATGATAAGTTGACTTGAGGCATTGCCCATCTTAGACTTTCCTGATAGAAGGAAGACTGATTATTTCATCTTAGCATGAATTTTTGAACAGTCCTTAAATCACATCAGCTCATCTTGCAGAGATGGTTCACCAGAAAGGTCACAAGGGCAACAATCTTGGCACTTATAAAGTTCATAGCTGACCGGCAGGGGAATATCGCAATCCTTCAACTACAGTGCTTTAGTTGGAGGTTGTTTTTCTTTTTAAAACTACAGCTGGGGCTGTACACAAGACTCTTGTAAAACAGCAGAAATGCTTCAATATGTCTTGAGTATAAGGCTCCTTCGCTGGCAGGCAGCTGCTTCTGCTGAGAAGCTTCCTTCCAACCTCTGCCACCAGAACCTGCTGAAGACATCTGAGGTTAAAGCCACACAGTGCGACGTTGACGCGGTTTTGTTGTGGGCTTGTTGCGTTTGAAAACTGCCTGCAGTCAACTGCATGCGTTTTTGTCTCTGTAATGTTGCAGTTCTGTTGCGTTTTTAAAGGAAATAATTGATGGACATAGTTTTTACCCATGTTGAAGTTTGTTAGGTGCTTCCTGTATATACTGTAGTTCATGTCGATGCATTGCAGAACAGTTAGCAAACACGCAAGCAGTTCAGCAACATCTTTGGCAGCGCGGTCATTAACTGCATGCAGTCGGACATTATGAAGATGCAGTTAACTGCACAGAAAACACATGATCAGGGGACTGTTGAGTGCGTACACTCCTACCGGGGGGAAGTGGCTTCACCTACTCACCTTCCCCATTAATGGCCATACCTTTTTCCAAACCCCCTGTCCCTCTAATAAGACTCAGACACTTGGGTTGGATAAATTTGGCCACAGCAGCCATTTTATTTACAAACAAACATCAAGAACACCAATTTACAAATAATAATAACAATGGAAGGGGAGTCCTTGGAGCTACAAAAGTCTGTCACGAAACAGCCCACCTGCATAGTATTTTTCTCCCAGCCGTCACCCTACTGGCTCAGGGGCACCGTTATACCTGCAGTTGGCTGACCTCAACCGCAACCACTCCCCGGGACACCACCCAGCGGGAGCCCAAATTGACCACTCCTCGGGACACCACCCAGCAGGAGCCCAAATTGACCACTCCTCGGGACACCACCCAGCAGGAGCCCAAATTGAGCAGACTACCAACCATAATAAATTGGGGAGGGACCATACCCCCTATGAATCCCCCCCCCCACAGTAATTTACCACCAACTCCAAGGACCCCCAATCCGCCATACAACTGCTGCGACATTGCAAAACTGTTCCACAGCATCCTCCGGTACCTGCGGAAAAACAAAAACAACGAGCAACAAAGCGAAATACCAAAATAGTCACACAGATGAACACATCATTTTGGGAGGGAGGGTGGGACAAGCTTCCCTGAGCTGTTACTAAAGATGGCGACGCCTTTCCCTCTCCTACCCTTAAGTAAACTGACCTCGCCCCCCCTCACATCCGCCCCCTCCTAAACACACCCCTAACTCCTTAACTCCTTCCCTTCCTAACATCCCTGATCATGGTGGCCTCCCCCTATGGCATTCTGCCGGGTCCAGCCTGTACTTGATCAGGGGACTGTAGAGTGCGTACACTCCTACCGGGGGGAAGTGGCTTCACCTACTCACCTTCCCCATTAATGGCCATACCTTTTTCCAAACCCCCTGTCCCTCTAATAAGACTCAGACACTTGGGTTGGATAAATTTGGCCACAGCAGCCATTTTATTTACAAACAAACATCAAGAACACCAATTTACAAATAATAATAACAATGGAAGGGGAGTCCTTGGAGCTACAAAAGTCTGTCACGAAACAGCCCACCTGCATAGTATTTTTCTCCCAGCCGTCACCCTACTGGCTCAGGGGCACCGTTATACCTGCAGTTGGCTGACCTCAACCGCAACCACTCCCCGGGACACCACCCAGCGGGAGCCCAAATTGACCACTCCTCGGGACACCACCCAGCAGGAGCCCAAATTGACCACTCCTCGGGACACCACCCAGCAGGAGCCCAAATTGAGCAGACTACCAACCATAATAAATTGGGGAGGGACCATACCCCCTATGAATCCCCCCCCCACAGTAATTTACCACCAACTCCAAGGACCCCCAATCCGCCACACGAACATACTTAGACACCTTTAAGTATGCGAGCCCCCACCCAACGAGAGGGCCCTTTCGATACCTTCCTGCAGGCGCAGAGTCCACAGGTCGATCCCCACGGCCATCAGGTACACACCATCACCTAGCCAATAATTACCCTGGCTATCCTCGAAGTCATAATGACGCACGAAGACCCCCCCGTTTCTCACCACGAAACCCGAAACTGCCCGATTAACCTTAACCCTGGCTTTATTCAACCGCTGCACCGATCTAGCATGCCGCCAAACCTTCCGCGGGACAATCTCTGACCACACCACCTTAATAGCCGGACCATAACCTGAGTAGATCGTATTTTATATCCCTGATCAATTCCCGAAAAGGACGACTACCCAAATCGTTACCCCCGACATGCAACACCAAGACATCCGGGGCCCTGTCCATCAGCGCAAACCGATGCACGTCCGGCAACACCCGACTCCACAGCATCCCCCTACTCCCCAGCCACCGCACGACTACATCCTCCCGCCGAAAACCCAACTGCCGCCCGTCTGGACGAACATCCGCCCGCTCCGCCCCCCAATGAACGTAGGAATGCCCGACGATCCACACCAATCGCCCCGCTGGTCCTGAAAAATAAAACCACTGATTAACAAAACGAGTAAGGATGCAAGCGAAACATGGAGGAGGAGAGAAAAACGATGAGGGGACCTGGAGGGAGTGTAGAGAAGGAGGGATTACGACTGGACTATCATATAAACTGAGGGCGCACATACAGCTGGAAGCGGCGGGAATCCCATCGACCTATCTGCTTTACCACTTCCTCACCCAACCCCCATGCCACCGCCTCCGTCGCTGCCCCAATCCGAAAAGAATGGGGGGAAAACAACGCCTCCTCCAGTCCCAACTTCCGCAGACACCTACGAAAAACCCACGTAAACTGATACCGGGACATAAAGGACCCATCCTCATGACACAACAACTGTCCCCTACGCACCGTTGAGACCTCTCTGAACCCCGCAAAGCAGGCGACTGGGCACATCCTGACCCCCTTGGCCACCCCCAACACCACTCTCTTACCCCGACCCCCTTGATCCGTCTTAGACCGCCGGATCCAGAATTCCACACTCCGATCCGTTACCAACACATCTTCCATTCTCAACCCCCCAGGTCTCCTTGTGCTGGGAGCCACCAGCTCCCCGACCCTCAGGGCCCCAAAAAATGCCCACGAGAATGCCAACCTATACAGGGTCACCTCGTAGCTGGAAAAACAAATGTCACACAACACCCCCCACAACTGTTCCAACAACATAAACGAGACAGGGCGCCGCCGATCCGGCAACATCCTCCCTCTCCTGTACCCCCTCAGGGCCTGGCCAACCAAAAAACTTTTTGTAACATCTGTGTACCCCCGGACCTTAAAACCAAAAGCCAGGGCTGCCACAAAACGATTTACCTTGGACACTGACCAGCCCGCGATAGAGACTTGCCCCAGAAAGACTAACAACGCCACCACCCGATCATCATCCGTCACTACACCCTCCAGAACTGCCAACCAACTCTCCCACTCCCGCCACGCCGAATCATAAGCAGCCCAAGTACCCTGCGCAAGCGAAGCCTGAATCAAACCTCCTGCGGCTCGTAACCCAGCCCCCACAACCATTCCGGGCAAGCGATCCCGTCCTCCTCCGCGTCCGGAGCCACCATCCTGAACCGCTCCCACTGCAAGCGAGAAAGAGAATCTGCGATGTCATTTTTGATCCCTGGCACATGAACCGCCACAACCCAAGCGTTCAAAGACAAGCAACGTAAAACCAGGTGCCTCAACAGCCGGACGACCGGGGGGGATGACGCTGACACGTTGTTAATAGCCCCCACCACGCCCAAGTTGTCACAATGGAACCGTACCTTGCTGTCCCGAAACCTCTCACTCCAAATTTCCACCGCCACTACTATGGGAAACAGCTCTAGGAATGCCAGGTTCTTCACCAAACCCAACTCCGCCCATTCCTCAGGCCACCGCGCCGCGCACCACTGACCCTTGCAGTAAGCCCCAAATCCCACGCCCCCCGCAGCATCTGTAAACAGCTCCCAATCTACGCTGTCAACCACCGGGGCCATGATCAAGGACCTCCCATTATAACGATGCAAAAACTCAAACCAAACTGCCAAATCTGCCCTCAGCGCCTGTGTCAGACGAATGAAATGATGAGGGGCTGTCACCCCAGCCGTCGCTCCCGACAGCCGCCTGCTGAAAATCCGGCCCATGGGCATAATCCTGCAAGCAAAGTTAAGCTTACCCAATAATGACTGTAATGCACGTAACGTGATCTTACGCAAATGTCTAGCCCGGTCCACCTCCGCCCGTAACGCTACCAATTTATCTTGCGGGAGCCGACACTCCATCCTCAAAGAATCAATGGTGATTCCTAAAAAGACCAGACAGGAGCTAGGTCCTTCCGTTTTGTCCTGGGCCAAAGGCACACCGAACCTCTTTGCCACCCACTCTATCATGTTCAACAACGTAGCACCAACCGAAGACCCGCCTGGACCAACACACAGGAAATCATCCAAGTAATGTATGACCGACGAGACCCCCGCAACATCGCAAACCACCCACTCCAGGAAAGAACTAAAAGCCTCAAAATAGGCACAGGAAATAGAACACCCCATAGGGAGGCAGCGATCCACAAAATAAGCCCCGTCCCAATAACATCCTAACAGCCGTATGCTGTCAGGATGCACAGGGAGGAGGCGAAAGGCCGACTCAATATCCGTTTTTGCCATTAATGCACCCACACCATAGCGGCGCACCCACGCAACTGCCGCATCAAACGACGTGTAAGCCACCGAGCAAAGTTCTGGAGAAATCCCATCATTAACCGATCGCCCCCTCGGGTAAGATAAATGATGTATGAGCCTAAACTTATTCGGCTCCTTCTTAGGCACCACCCCCAGTGGTGACACCACCAGCTCCGGTAAAGGGCAACTCTCAAACGGACCTGCCATGCGCCCCAACTCCACCTCCTTCCGCAACTTATCCCCTACTACCCCTGGATACTGCAACGCTGAACGCAAACTACGCAAGGTAAACGGCACCTTGTGAGCAGGGGCAGGGTTCCGGAAACCAACCCGCAAACCATCCAACAACAAACTTGCCCTGGACCTATCAGGGTACCTATTTAGAAAGGGCTCCATGTCTTCCCACCTCACCGGTGTCCGGCCCTTGACTAGCGCCCCCGGCCCCTCGTCCTTTTCCCTTCCGAAAACATTTAACCACTCCGTGAGAGATCCCCCCGCAGGAGGAGCAGCTATGTTTGAACTTACAACCCGATCCGAACTTACACTGGCCCTCATTAAACTGCCAGCAGAACCCGGATTTTCCTCCTGTCCCCCCTGCTCCCCCCCCCCGAAGGCAATGAGGGGCCGGCCACCCCGGCCCCACCCCCTTGAAAGGACTGGCCAAAACGCACTGGAGCCATGACCCGCAACCATAACCCTATGTCTTTGTTATCCCACCTAATGTCAGGTCTCACTGCCTTCCGCTGCCGGAACTGCTCATCATAGCGCAGCCACGTCTGCCTGCCGTAAACTCGATGAGCCTCTCCGATAGCATCCATATAACAGAAGAGGCCGGAACAATGCTCCGGCGTCTTCTGTCCAATTACGCTTGCCAAAATAGCAAACGCCTGCAACCAATTAACAAAAGTTTGGGGAATCAATCGATACCGACGTTTTTCCTCCTTCTCCTTCTTGCTTTCCAACCACTTCCCTTTATCTAAATTGAACTTCTCCAACGGCAACAATGAAAAAAATTTCCACATATTCATCCCTCCATATCTTTTCCCTTACTTCCGGTTTCAGATGCGCCCCCAATGGGCCCTCAAAACAAACATAGACCTCGCCCTTCGCCTTATCATCCAACCGCACCTCATCCACTGCCACATCCTTTTCTGTCTGCACCGACACTGCCACGCCCGATTCCCTAGACACCACCCCAGCTCCCCATAGCGTGCTATCCACCACTGCAGGCCCCGACGGCCCCACCCAAGCTGCAACCGGGGACGGGGAACCTATCGCCCCCCCTCCGCATCGCGCCAAAAGGTCACGCACACAACACAACAATTCCTGAATCTCACCCCCACCACCCGTACTTCCTGTAATCCCCCCGCTACACCCCGGCAATCCCGTAGGCAAAAGTGAACCCCCACCCCCTACCCCTGGGGACCGAAATACAGCAGGCAATGAAAAAGTAGGAGACAGCGACTCACCGGGCTGCGCAGGTGCTGTGTCCCCACCAGCCGGGGCGAAGGATCCATCCAGACGTCCCTCTTGGTCACCGAACTCACGGTCGTCCACTTCATCCTGCCCAGACGGGCCAGGACAAGCGCCGCACGCATGACATCCCCGACCTTCTGATGGAGCGCTCCTTAACTGCGCCAATGAACTGGGCCTCTCCGCCCGTCTGTTGGGGAGGCTCGACCACCCCGCGGCCCGCAGGTAGCCGCCCTCCTGCCCGCCGTGTCACCACCGACCGTGGCACACGCCTGGAATTGGTTGCACCATCCTGGGTACAGGTGGGCCGCCCGACTGGAGCATCGCCAGCACGGCCCACCGCAAGTCCTGGGTCCCGTCGTCTGGAGGCAGAGGGAGGTCCCGGATGCATGGGTGCCTGCCCTACCACCTCCGCTGAGCCAGGCCGGCTTCCAGGATTCCTCTCAGACCAGGCCGTCCTGCTCACGGCAGCCGAGCGAGGGGCCCGGCCTGGAGGGTCCCTCGTGGGGCTCCTTACCCTGCGCCTGGCTCGTGGCATCACTTCCGGGCTCAACCTCTCCGGAGGCCTCGTGCGACGTGACCGCCGCCGGGGAGGAGAGCGCGCCCCAGATCCAAACACGGAGCTGGGTAAGTAGTGCATCCATTATAAAGTACTGGACAAACTTCCCTGTGCTGCTGCAATCTTCCCTGTGCTGTTAACTAAAGATCACCAGCTTCCCTGTGCTGCTGCAAGCTTCCCTGAGCTGTTACTAAAGATGGCGACGCCTTTCCCTCTCCTACCCTTAAGTAAACTGACCTCGCCCCCCCTCACATCCGCCCCCTCCTAAACACACCCCTAACTCCTTAACTCCTTCCCTTCCTAACATCCCTGATCATGGTGGCCTCCCCCTATGGCATTCTGCCGGGTCCAGCCTGTACTTTGTAATTTAATAGCAGCAGTCTGCCCATAAGAAAAATGTCAACATTTACTTCTATTGAAAAATGATTTGCTGCAGTTTAAAAACGCAACATAAACGCACCGTGGCCGCACCGTGTGGCCTTACCTTGAGAAATAGATTCATTAGAAATTTATACCAAGACAGAAAAAATACATATTTGGTTTCACAGAAAATAAGCATAAAACACAGTGGCGGGGAGGATTGGAAGCGACGGGGGTCGAACGACAAGGAATTTGTTCGATGAGCAATGGCTTTTTTTTTAAAAAAAAATATTTTTTTTGCATTCCTCCTTCCGTGGCCAATTTTTTAAATAACTCGGAAAACCCCTTAAGTGTGCTAGATGTGCTGTCCAGTAGAACTTCTTTTTTGCATGTAGAGAGCGTGTTAGCTTGCAGGTGCCACTTATGGTAAATTCTGTATACTCTGAGATGAAAAATACATCTGCTGCTGTTTCTATAGAAACCTTAAAACATTTAGTAGTCATTGTTAGATGTTGAAACCCAAAAGTGTTAAAAACGGGAGGAGGGAGTGAAGAAAAAGGGGGAGCAAGAAGCTCAGAATAAGATTAAAGAAAAGGAGGTTGAGAAAATATACTTATGGTGTATAGAGAGAAAGAAGGAGATGATAGGGAAAAATGAATGTTGGAATTCCTGCACTGTTAGGCCGGGTTCACACACACTATTTACGGACGTAATTCGGGCGTTTTAGCCCCGAATTACATCCGAAAATGCGTCTCAAAAGCGTCGGCAAACATCTGCCCATTCATTTGAATGGGTCTTACGATGTTCTGTGCCGACGGTCATTTTTTTTACGCGCCGCTGTCAAAAGGCGGCGCGTAAAAAAGATGCCCGCTTCAAAGAAGTGCCTGTCACTTCTTCAGACGTAAATGGAGCCGTTTTCCATGGACTAAATGGAAAAACAGCTCCAATTACGTCCGTAATGGACGCAGCAAAAGACGCCTGCACTTGCCATTACGGCTGAAATGACGGTGCTGTTTTCTCCTGAAAACAGCACCGTAATTTCAGCCGTAACGGACGCTGCCGTGTGAACATACCCTTAATGTGCATTGTTGTAGTGATGCATATTATAGAATGCCTTGTTGTTTTTTTGGTGTTACAATGTATATGTTAGGCCCTGTTCACGCAGAGTTTTTTGTTGCTTGAAAAACTCTGCATTGAGCAGCTGAAACGTTGCACTACTTCATTGCACATATGGGAGAATAAATCCATCTATTTGATATTTTCAACTTGGAGTGCTGCCTCTTTCTCTTGTTCTTGTCTGCACACTGTGGAATCTTCAAGTCAGATTCCTGGAGGCCAGCAGCCATTTGCCCTGTAGCCTTTGCTGTTCTGCTGTGCTGCCCATACTTCTAAATCTTTGCACATATGGACAGTGACATCAAGGGCTTCCCCGTAGCACTGTGCCCGGAGTCCTCTGTACTAATACTGAAGCTGGGAGCTTATGGTTCCCTGCTTCAGCATCGGGTTTAACTGTATCTGCCTCCTGAGAACGCAGATACAGTTGACAATGGGGTCTGGGATATACCATCGGCCGCCCGGGACAGTGGGACACTGCCCGAAATTTGGGACTGTCCCGCTGAATCTGGGATGGTTGGGAGGTATGGTATAACTGAAATATTTATCAACTTTGTAATTTACTTACTGTTAAAATTTTGTCGTTTTATCTGTGCAAATTCTATGTAAAGTTACTGCACTAGGCAGGGCCGCCATCAGGGGGGTATTAGTGGTACTGGTGTGAGGGGCCCGGCCAAACCTAATTGAAAGGGGGGCCCGGCAACTGCCGCGACATTCTTTTGGTAGGAAAAAACGGGCCCCTGCAATGGGGCCAGTTTTTTCACCAAAAGAATGTAGTGAGCTGCTGCGGGCCCCCTCCCCTCCCCTCGTCATGGGGGGCCGTCAAACCGTCCGCCCGCGCGCGCGACTGATCGAGCGCACAGGGAAACTCCCGCGCGTGCGATCGCCCGCAGCCGCGGACACACATTGACAAAACTTACCTGGAGCCTGGCTGGAGGTGAAGGACTGGACGTCTGGACCGAAGACCTCGCCTGGAAGACATCGCCGGAAGAGGACTGGAGTGGGAGCAGTTCTTCTGACACAGTGAGTAAATTATCTCAAAGTGCTGTTTATGTATGGCCCTGTTCACACAGTATTTTGCAGGCAAAAAAAAATCTGCCTCAAAATTCCTTAAAGAATTTTGATTCAGATTTTGACCTGCCCACACTATCTTGCCGCATTTTTTTGCCGCGTTTTTTGCCCGCGGCGATTGAGGACAGGAGACAAAAAACGCAGCGAAAAATGCATTTTCTGCCTCCCATTGATTTTGATGGGAGGTCAGAGGCGGAACCGCGGCAAGAAAGGACGTGCTGCTTTTTATTTTTTCCGCGACTGGCTCCCATTGATTTCAGATTAAATCAATGGGAGGCGGTTTTGGAAGTTTTTTGGTGCTGATTCTGACGCAGTGTCCGAGTCAATATCAAGGCCCAAAAACTCTGTGAACTGGGCCTTATTGTTAGGGCTTATTCAGACGAACGTGTAATACGTCCGTGCAACGTGCGTGATTTTCACGCGCCTCGCACGGACCTATGTTACTCTATCGGGCCGCGCAGACTGTCAGTGATTTTCATGCAGCGTGTGTCCGCTGCGTAAAACTCACGACATGTCCAATATTTGTGCATTGTTCACGCATCACGCACCCATTGAAGTCAATGGGTGTGTGAAAATCACGCCCAGACCTTCCGCAGCAGTATAAACTATGAATGAAAACAGAAAAGCACCACGTGAAACAAACATACAGAGTGTCATAATGATGGCGGCTGCGCGAAGATCACGCAGCCACGCATCATACGCTGCTGACACATGGAGCTGTTATGGACCTTTTGCATGCGCAAAATGCCACGTTTTTTGCGCGTGCAAAAAGCACACGCTTGTGTGAATCTGGCCTTAGGGTAGGAACACACTAGGCATGAACACTGCGGATTTTATGCAACACATTTTATTGCGGAAAATCGACAGCGTATCACAGTCGCAGCAGAGTGGGTGAGATTTGAACAAATCTCATCCACACGCTGCAAAAAAAATTGACCTGCTGTGTGGCTTTTTAAGCCGCAGCATGTCAATGTATTCTGTGGAATCGCTGCTCCTCTGTTACGGAAATACTGCGGTTCTGCCGCAAAAATCATAAAATGAGAAAAAAAATAAGGTACTTTTTAAAATTTATAAAAAAGTTTAGACTTGCCCCGGCCGTAGTCCTGGTGACGCGATCCTCTATTCTTAGCGCAGCCCGGCCTCCTGTCATGACGTTTCATCCCATGTGACTGCTGCAGCGGTCACATGGTCTACAGCGTCATACCAGGAGGCGGGGCTACGTTCAGAAGAGAGAGATTCGACACCAGGACTACAGCCGGGGCAAGTCTAAACTTTTTTTTCCCTGCAGGATTCCCGCAGCGGACACGCCTCACGAAACCTGCGCCACTATTTGGTGCGGTTTTGCGGGCAGAATTCCCTGCGGCTACCGGGGCGGATAAGCTGTGTAGTTTTACTCAGTGTATCCGCCTAGTGTGTTCCTTATGATGTCGCTCCTGGAGCTGCTGCCGGTCTCTAAATAGGCAGTTGGTCCAGTAGAATTTGGAATTATTTTTTTTTTGTGAACCAGCTTAAAAAAAATACAAAACTTTTGTGTTAGGGCCTGTTCACATCACCGTTCGCTTCCATTCCGGGGTTCCGTCTGAGGTTTCCGTCGGGTGAACCCCGCAACGGAAAGTGAAAGTGACAGCACAGTTTCCGTCACCCTTACCGCAGTCGACTACGCTATTGATTCCGTCCGAAAACCAGCCGGAATGGTGACGAACGGAAACCATTAGCGATGTTTCCGTCACCATTGAGATCAATGGTGACTGAAACGGAAGCTGTGCTGTCACTTTCATTTTCCGTTGCGGGGTTCACCCGACAGAAACCTCAGACGGAACCCCGGAACGGAAGCGAACGGTGATGTGAACAGGCCCTAACACAAAAGTTTTGTATTTTTTTAAGCTGGTTCACAAAAATAAAAAATTCCAAATTCTACTGGACCAACTGCCTATTTAAAGAAAGGCAGCAGCTCCAGGAGCGACATCATAAGGAACACACTAGGCGGATATGCTGAGTAAAACTACACAGCTTATCCGCCCCGGTAGCCGCAGGGAATTCCGACAGCAAAACCGCACCAAATAGTGGCGCAGATTTCGTGAGGCATGTCCGCTGCGGGAATCCTGCAGGGAAAAAAAAGTTTAGACTTGCCCCGGCCGTATTTTAAGTGACGCATCTCTCTCTTCTGAACGTAGCCCCGCCTCCTGGGATGACGCTGTAGACCATGTGACCGCTGCAGCAGTCACATGGGATGAAACGTCATGACAGGAGGCTGGGCTGTGCTAAGAATAGAGGATCGCGTCGCCTAAACTACGGCCGGGGTAAGTATAAACTTTTTTATACATTTAAAAAAGTACCTTTTTTTTTCTTCTCATTTATGATTTTTGCGGCAGAACCGCAGCATTTCCGCAACAGAGGAGCAGCGATTCCACAGAATACATTGACATGCTGCGGCTTAAAAAGCCACACGGCAGGTCAATTTTTTTGCAGCGTGTGGATGAGATTTGTTCAAATCTCATCCACTCTGCTGCGACTGTAATACGCTGCGGATTTTCCACAATAAAATGTGTTGCATAAAATCTGCAGTGTTCATGCCTAGTGTGTTCCTACCCTAAGGCCGGATTTACACAAGCGTGTGCTTTTTGCGCGCGCAAAAAAAGTGGCATTTTGCGCATGCAAAAGGTCCATAACAGCTCCGTGTGTCAGCAGCGTATGATGCGTGGCTGTCTGATTTTTGCGCAGCCGCCATCATTATGACACTCTGTTTGTATGTGTGTTTCACGTCGTGCTTTTCTGTTTTCATTCATAGTTTATACTGCTGCGGAAGTGCTGGGCGTGATTTTCACCCACCCATTGACTTCAATGGGTGCGTGATGCGCCAACCACGCACAAATATAGGACATGTCGTGAGTTTTACGCATCGGACACACGCTGCATGAAAATCACTGACAGTCCGCACGGCCCCATAGAGTAACATAGGTCCGTGCGAGGCGCGTGAAAATCACGCGCCTTGCACGGATGTATTACACGTTCGTCTGAATAAGCCCTAACAATAAGGCCCAGTTCACAGAGTTTTTGGGCCTTGATATTGACTCGGACACTGCGTCTGAATCAGCACCAAACAACTTCCAAAACCGCCTCCCATAGATTTAATCTGAAATCAATGGGAGCCGGTCGCGGAAAAAAGGAAAAGCAGCACGTCCTTTCTTGCCGCGGTTCTGCCTCTGACCTCCCATCGAAATCAATGGGAGGCAGAAAATGCATTTTTTGTCTGCTGTCCTCAATCGCAGCGGGCAAAAAACGCGGCAAGATAGTGTGGGCAGGTCAAAATCTGCCTCAAAATTCGGTGCGCGGTTCCAGGCGGTCGCGGGTGCGCGGGCGGGCGGTCACGGGTACGTGCGGTCGCTGGTGCGCGCTGGTGGACGCATGCGCGGGCGGTCGCGGGTGCGCGCTTGCGGACGCGCGTGAGTTTGCGGATGCGCGCGATCGGTCACGCGGGCGGTGTTTGACGGCCCCCATGACGAGAGGGGGGCCCCGCAGCTCACGACATTCCTTTGGTGAAAAAAACGAGCCCCATTGCAGGGGCCTGTTGTTTTTCTTCCTAAGGCAAGTCGCGGCAGTTGCCGGGCCCCTCACATCAGTACCCCTAATACCCCCCTGATGGCGGCCCTGGGTAGCATGATATAGTGCTGGACGGAGTACCGTTAACAGGCGGTGCCACGGTAGGGGGGCCCAGAAAATGTAGCTGTATGGGGCCCTGAAATTCCTGATGGCGGCCCTGGCACTGGGTGTATACCTTCCTGTAATTTGCTGTCCACTCCATGTTATAAATCAAAATCGAACAAAAGGAGAATATAGACTAGAAATGTTTATTTATTAATTTAACCCCTTAATGACCGCCGATAGGCCTTTTCACGGCGGTCATTAATGGGCTTTATTCTGATGCAATAGCCTTTTTACGGCGCTGCATCAGAATAAATAAACAGAGCAGGGAGCCATTAAATCTCCCTGCTCTCAGCTGCCAGAGGTATCTGAGGGCTGGGGACATTCCTTCTCGAACGTGTGAGATCGATATTAGTATCACCCGTTTCACCCCTCAGATGCGGCGCTCAATAGTGATTGCCGCATCTGAGTGGTTTTGGAGAGAGGGAGGGAGCTCCCTCTCATCCCACTGACACCCGGCAGTAAAATCACCGAGTGTCTGTGTCTCCGATGGCAGCCGTGGGCCTAATAAAGGCTCCCAGGTCTGCCTGTAGTGAATGCCTGCTAGGTCATGCCAGAGGCATGGCCTAGCAGATGCCTGTCCGTTTTAAACAGCCAGGCAGTAATACACTGCAATACAGAAGTGTTGAAGTGTAATATGCCAGCATCCGATTGCTGTTATAATAAAGTCCCCTAGTGGGACTAGTAAAAAAAAAAAATGGAATAAAGTTAATTAAAAAAAAATTTGAAAAAAAAAAATGAAAAACCCACTTTTTCCCTTTACAAAATGCTTTACTATTAAAAAAACCCAAAATAAAGCACTAAAGTTACACATATTTGGTATCACCGCATCCGTAACGACCCTGACTATAAATCTATGACATTATTTAACCCGCACGGTGAACGTTGTAAAATATAAAATAAAAAACAATGGAAAGATTGCTGTTTTCTGTGAATGCTGACTTAGAAAAAATTTGATAAAAAGTGATAAAAAAGTTGCATCTACTCCAAAATGGTACCAATAAAAACTACGAGTTGGCAACAAAAAAAAAGCCCTGATACAACTGCATCGGCGAAAAAATAAAAAAGTTATGGTTCTTTAAATATGGAGACACAAAAACAAATAATTTTGAAAAAAAAGTGTTTTTACTGTGTAAGTAGTAAAACATAGACTGTATGCATATAGCAAAACGTAACCCCCTGGTAGTCTACTTAAATACCCTCAAATAAATTAACCACCGACACTTAAATTCTATGAATGCGCGGTTGACCCGGGGGGGTCGGCCACAGCTTTATTAAACTGAATAAATATTAAAATAACATTTGACAAAATATAAACTCTAAATGACCTTAACAAAAGGTCAATGAACAACCCGTATGCCTGCCTATACCAAGGACATGTAGGTAAATACGATTCCACTACTGCCAGCTGGTACAGAAAAACAACAATATACAAATCACACCAAGCAAGACACCACCATGTCCCTAAGAAAAGCATTATCATCGGTAATTATAATTTTTTATTTTTTGTTGTAATTCCCAAGAATTTTCCTTTGGCATTGTTTTTTTGTTTTTTTATATAGGGAATGTTTGTTTGTTTTTGTTTGTTTTTTATAATTCAAAAACGTTTTCATATATATATATATATATATATATATATATATATATATATATATATATATATATATATATGTTTGTTTTTTATAGAAACGGCAAAGAAACCAGAAAACAAAATGATACACAATTAAACAGAAAATTACCGCAGCAAAAACTCCACCACCAGTATGTCACAAGGGAGCGAGGGAGGGAAATTCATCCAAAAAAGGCCGACCACCGAGGTAAGTGACCCTATATACTATTCCCCATTAGCCTAAACCCGCCCCTTCCCTACACTAACGTCCCTAACCTAAATCTTGGCTCACTCAAAAAGCGGGGGAAGACTACCCACACCTTTAACCCCTTACCCGCAACAGTCCCTGGCTCAGCGGTTAGACACCTGTGAGCCTCCATCAAAATCTATACAAATTTGGTATCGTTGCAATCGTAACAACCCGTTGAATAAAGTTATGGTGTTATTTATACCAAATGGTAAACGGCGTAGATTTAGGACGCAAAACAGAGTGGCGAAATGTCAGATTTTTTCTACCCCCCAAAAAAAGTTCAATAAATCAATAAATTCTATGTACCCCAAAATGGTGCTATTAAAATATACAACTTGTCCCACAAAAAACAAGACCTTATACAGATATGTCAACGCAAAAATAAAAAAGTTAAAGCTCTTCAAAAGTGACGATGCAAAAACGTAAAAAATGGCTTGGTCATTAGGGCCCAGAATGCAAGCAGAGGGAAGGGGTTAACCCCTTAAGGACGCAGCCTAGTTTTGGCCTTAAAGGCAATGTGTTGCCAGAAAAACATGTTTGTTTTTTTTAAATTAAACATTTAGTGTGTGGGTGATTAAACATTGTTCAAATTTTTTTTATTTTTTTCACGAGTCAGGAAATATTATAAATTGGATTCAATTGGATTCAAATTTGTAGTATTTACCATTTCTGGTCACTAGATGGAGCCATTCCCAAAAGCATGTGGTAAAGCAACCACATAGCTTTTCTGCTGCAAAATTGGGTAAAAAGCCCTCGCTCTAGTGAGCTCTCAGCATCCCCCCCTCCTTTATCCTGGCTAGTGCCGGGATAAATGAGGGGTTTGAACGGTGTAACCTCCTACACTGTGTGTCGCCATTTTTTGAGCTAACACACAGTGTAGTAGGTTTACATACAGTAGTAAACACACACAAACACGAACATACATTGAAATCTCTTACCTGCTCCTGCCGCCGCGGCTCCCTCCGGCCCGTCCGCTCCGTCTGCTGCCGCTGGTCCAAGTGCACAAGTCCGGAAGCCGCGACCGGAAGTAGTAATATTACTGTCCGGCCGCGACTTCCGGTCCACAGGAAAATGGCGCCGGACGGCGCCAATTTCAAATTGGACTGTGTGGGAGCGGCGCAAGCGCAGTTCCCACACAGACGCCGTACACACAAGTGAATGGGACGGGAGCCGTTCGCAGTCCCTATGGGACTGTGGCTGCCGTATTCCATGTCTGTATGTGTCGTTAATCGACACACACAGAAATGGAACAAAAAATGGCAGCCCCCATAGGGAAGAAAAAGTGTAAAAATAAGAAAAAGTAAAACACAAACACACAAATAAATATAAACATTTTTAATAAAGCACTAACATCTTGAACATATGAAAAAAAAATTTGTGATGACTTTTTCAAATCTGACATATTTCACTTTATGTGGTAATAACGTCGGAATGCTTAAACCTACCCAAGCGATTCTGAGACTGTTTTCTCGTGACACATTGGGCTTCATGTTCGTGGTAAAATTTGGTCGATATATTCAGTGTTTATTGGTGAAAAATTGCAAAATTTAGAGAAAATATTTTAAAAATTGCATTTTTCAGAATTTAAATGCATCTGCTTGTAAAACAGACGGTTATACCACCAAAAATAGTTACTAGTTCACATTTCCCATATGTCTACTTTAGATTGGCATAATTTTTTGAACATTCTTTTATTTTTCTTGGACGTTACAAGGCTTAGAACATAAACAGCAATTTCTCATATTTTTAAGAAAATTTCAAAAGCCTTTTTTTTTAAGGTACCTCTTGAGTTCTGAAGTGGCTTTGTGGGGCCTATGTATTAGAAACCCTGATAAAACACCCCATTTTAAAAACTAGACCCCTCAAAGTATTCAAAACAGCATTTAGAAAGTTTTTTAACCCTTCAGGCATTTCACAGGAATTAAAGCAAAGTGGAGGTGAAATTTGCAAATTTCATTTTTCTTGCTGAATTTCAATTTTATTCATTTTTTTTCTGTAAAACAGAAGGTTTTACCAGAGAAACACTACTAAATATGTATTGTCCAGATTCTGCCGTTTTTAGAAATGTCCTACATGTGGCTCTAGTGCGCTCGTGGACTAAAACACAAGCCCTAGAAGCAAAGAAGCACCTAGTGCATTTTGAGTCCTCTTTTTTTTATTAGAATATATTTTAGGCAGCATGCCAGGTTTGAAGAGGTGTTGAGGTGCCAAAACAGTAGGAATCCCCCAATAATGACCCCATTTTGGAAACTACACCCCTGAAGGAATTCATTTATGGTTGTTGTTACCATTTTGACGGCACAGTTTTTTCACAGCACGTATTTTAATTGGGCTGTGAAATGAAAAAAATGTCATTTTTTCCAATAAAATGTCATTTGTGATCAAAATTTCTTATTTTCACAGGGAACAAAATACCCCATTTTGTTGCCCAATTTGTCCTTAGTGTGGCAATACCCCATTTGTGGTGATAAACTGCCGTTTGGGCCCATGGGAGGGCTCAGAAGGAAAGGAGCGCTATATGTTTGTTGGAGTCCAGATTTTGCTGGATTGGTTTTCGGGTGCCATGTCGCATTTGCAGAGCCTCAGAGGTATCAAAGCAATGGAAACCCACCAAAAGTGACCCCATTTTGGAAACTACACCCCTCAAGGAATTCATTTATGGGTAATGTGACCATTTAGACCCCATAGTTTCTTCACAGAACTTATTTGAATTGGGCTTGGAATTAAAAAAAATATATATTTTTTCCAATAATATGTCATTTTAGCTCAAAAATTCTTATTTTCACAAGAAATAAAATACTCCATTTTGTTGCCCAATTTGTCCTGAGTGCGGCAATACTCCTTTTGTGGTGATAAACTGCCGTTTGGTCAGATGGGAGGGCTCAGAAGGAAAGGAGCGCTGTGTGTTCTTTGGAGTCCAGATTTTGCTGGATTGGTTTACGGGTGCCATGTCGAATTTGCAGAGCCCCAGAGGTATCAAAGCAATAGAAACCAACCACAAATGACCCCATTTTGGAAACTACACCCCTCAAGGAATTCATTTATGGGTGTTGTGACCATTTTGACCCCATAGTTTTTTCACAGAACTTATTTGAATTGGGCTGGGAATGAAAACAAAATTATTTTTTTCAAATAATATGTCGTTTTGGCTGAAAATGTATTATTTTCACAAGAAACAAAATACCCCATTCTGTTGCGCAATTTGTTCTGAGTGCCGCAATACCCCATTTGTTGTGATAAACTGCCGTTTGGGCCCATGGGAGGGCTCAGAAGGAAAGGACCACCATTTGGCCTACTGGGGATTTTCTATTGCGAAGTCATGTATGCAGAAGCACCTGAGGTACCAGTACAGTTGAAACCCTCAAGAAGTGACCCCGTTTTAAAAACTACACCCTTAAGGCATTCATCTAGAGGTGTAGTGAGCATTTTGACCGGAGACATACACCCCATAAACTGTAATGTGGGTTCTCCTGGGTACGGCAATACCCTACATGTGGCTATTATCAGCTGCCTGGGCACACAGCAGGGCCCAGAGGGAAAGACGAGGGGGGATAAGCTGTGCGGAGTGCATCAGGGTAAGTAAAATTGGGGTAAATTATAAACCAAGGGATGTATGATAAATTTTAAAACACTCTTTCATACAGAGCTCTGGTTATTCGGGACACGTGTCACATTGATATATTGTGTCATCCCTTATCGCCCTCTTATAGCAGACTTTGCACCTCTTTTGACTTTTTCCCTTCTTGCCAGTTTGTGGAACTTCTCCTGGAAAGTGTTGCCGCCCTGGTACGATGCGTGTGGCCCCGCTTCCAGAAGTACTTGGTCCCTAAAGATTAGGTTCTTGATAATCACCTCTTGAAATTCCAGGAAAGTTCCCGTCTGGCCTGCACATCGATGTAGCACGTACGCATTGTACAATGCCATCTGTATGATGTGCCCGGTCAGCTTCTTATACCACACCGCATGGCGCTGTAGGGCTTCAGGACTTGATCTGACAAGTCCACCCCTCCCATGTACCTATTGTAGTCCAGGATGCAGTCTGGTTTGGGGGTGGCCTTTCCTTCATATATCCTAAACCTGTAGGTATACCCTGATGCACTCTCACAGCTTATACATCTTCACGCCATACCTTGCCCTGTTACCCGGCAGGTACTCGCGGAATTGCACCCTCCCTTTAAAATGTACCAGGGACTCATCAATAGAAATACACTTCTCGGGGGTGTATGCTTGGGAAAACCTGGCACTGGAACAGTCTAATAGGGGTCTCCGTTTATACAAACGGTCAAAACTGCGGTCATCTCGGGGTGGGCACGGCTCATTATCAGTATAATGTAAGAAGCGAAGTATTGCCTCATTTATTTATTTTTTTAGGTTCCAGTTCAGTTCTGAAGTTGCTTTGAGGGGCCCATATATTAGAAACCCCTATCAAATACCCCATTTTAGAAACTAGACCCCTCAAAGTATTCACAACAGCATTTAGAAAGTTTATGAACCCTTTAGGTGTTTCACAGAAATTTAGAGCAAAGTAGAGGTGAAATGTACATTTTTTTTTTGTCCGAAAATCCTCTTTATACCATTTTTTTTATAACACAAAAGGATTTATCAGAGAAATGCAACTTAGTACGTATTGCCCAGATTCTGCAGTTTTGAGAAATATCCCACATGTGGCCCTAGTGCGGTAATGGACTGAAGCACCGGCCTCCGAAGCAAAGGAGGACCTAGTGGATTTTGAGGCCTCTTTTTTATTAGGCACCATGTCCGGTTTGAAGAGGTCTTGTGGTGCCAAAACATTGGGAACCCCCCAAGAGTGACCCCAATTTGGAAAGTAGACCCCTTGAGGAATCCATTGTAGTTTTCTTGGGGTGCATGCGGCTTTTTGATCAGTTTTTATTCTATTTTTAGGTGGCGTGGTGACTAAAAAACAGCAATTCTACTATGGTTTTTTTCTTCTTTTTTTTTTCTTACAGCGTTCACCGTGCGCTATAAATTACATACTCACTTTATTCTGCGGGGCGATACGATTACGGCAATAACCTATGTTTATAGTTTTTTTTTATGTCTTATGGCGTTTGCACAATAAAATAAGTTTTGTAAAAAATCATTCACTTTTTGTGTTACCTTACTCTAAGAGCCAGAACGTTTTTATTTTTCAATCAATAAAGCCGTGCAAGGACTTATTTTTTGCGTAACGAACTGTAGTTTCAATCAGTACCATTTTTCGGTACATGCGACTTTTTGATCTCTTTTTATTCAATTTTTTGGGAGGTGAAGTGACCAAACAATTGTGATTGTGGTACGGTTTATTAATATTTTTTTTTACGGTGTTCACCGTGCGGGATAAATAACAAAATAATATTGTAGTTCAGGCCGTTACGGACGCGGCGATACCAATTATGTATAGTTTATTTGTTTGTTTATATATTTTTATTAATAATAAATGACTGATAAGGTAAAAAGGGGGACTTTTACTTTTATTACTTTTAAAACTTTTATTTTCTTATTTTAAAAACATCTTTTTTTAACTTTTTTTTTACTTTATTACTTTGTCCCACTAGGGGACTTGAGGCCAGGAGGCCCTGATTGCTATTCTAATACACTGCACTCCATGCGTAGTGCAGTGTATTAGAACTGTCAGCTACTCACTGACAGCAAGCATAGTGGGTCCTGACGTTGTCAGGACCCACTAGGCTTCCGTCTATGGCATAGCCGGACGCTATTGTTTGGTGTCCGGTTGCCATAGTCACCATCGCCGGCCGCTATCGTGTAGCAGGCCGGCGATGGCAGCTTAACCCCTAAAAAGCCGCGATCTCTATAGAACGCGGCTTTTAAGGGGTTAATCAGCGGGGACACAGTGATCGGTCCCCGCTGTAGGAGCTGTGACAGCTGCTGAACAAGACAGCAGCTGTCACATCTCCTGTATGTGTCGGGAGGACGGCCGAAACGGCCGTTACTCCCGAGCAGTGGCGGATTAAGTAGACCATGGGCCCTGGGCTGTTACCCATAGTTGGGCCCCCCTTCTCCACCGCCGCCCTGTAACTATTGTTAACACTTCCTTTTTGTCCAGACATTAACAAATGGGTGTTACTACTCCCCTTGTCAAAAGGCTGTGTCCCCACATACTGACAGTCTCCAACCATCGCTGGCAGTATCGCACCGTGTAGGGACACATTCTCCTGACAAGGGGAATAGTAACACTTATTTGTCTATCAGTCCTGGACTGCACAAAGACTTTGTGAAATACAAGGATTTCCTATAATAAACATGTCAGTAGAGATGACAGACTGTCTATAAATCTAGTGACTCACAGGTGACGACGTAGTTTTTTTCCTCTTCTCCATCCAGTCCAGACTTCATGACGACTTTTCCCGGCCATGACCCATTTCTGCAGAATTTGCCACTCAGATGTCTTTGGCTCCTCACTTTTCCAACATTTCCACACCTATAAACAAAGATATTATCATGGTGCCACACACTGTGCCCATAAATATAATAGCACCAAACACTGCGCACCTGAATAAAATAGTACAAACACTGTGCCCCTAAATATTATAGCACCATAGACTGCACCCCTGAATATAATTGTGTCAAACACTGTAGATAGCACCACACACAGCCCCCTGTAAATAGCGCTACACAGTCCTCCCCCTCTGTAAATAGCGTCACATAGCCCTCCCCCTCTTGTATATAGTGCTACACAGCAATCCCCCTTAGATATAGTGATACACAGCGCTCCCTTCTATATAGTGCTATACAACAATCCACCCTCGTATATAGTGCTACACAGCGTCTCCCCCCTTGGACCTGCAGCTCTTGTAATTGCTCAGTATAATGTCCCCCGTAGCTGCCCCCACAGTATATTGCCACCCATAGCTGCCCCCACAGTATAATGCCCTTCATAGCTGCCTCTACACAGTATAATGCCCCCATAGCTGCGACACAGTATAATGCCCCCATAGCCGCGACACAGTATAATGCCCCCATAGCCGCGACACAGTATAATGCCTCCATAGCTGCGACACAGTATAATGCCTCCATAGCTGCTACACAGTATAATGCCTCCATAGCTGCGACACAGTATATTGCCTCCATAGCTGCGACACAGTATATTGCCTCCATAGCTGCGACACAGTATATTGCCCCCATAGCTGCGACACAGTATAATGCCCCCATAGCTGACACAGTATAATGCCCCATAGCTGCGACACAGTATAATGCCCCATAGCTGCGACACAGTATAATGCCCCATAGCTGCGACACAGTATAATGCCCCATAGCTGACACAGTATAATGCCCCATAGCTGACACAGTATAATGCCCCATAGCTGACACAGCATAATGCCCCATATGTACGTACCTAATAAATAAAAAAAACATAATTGCTTACCTATCCCGGTTCCCACGACGGTGGGGGATGCTTCTCCTCCTCTGCACTGTGCTGTGAGTGACTCCGTGCAGGCAGGCGCGATGACGTCACTACATCGCGCCTGCCTGCACCGAGCCGCTCACGGCAGAGTGAATGCTGGAGCGAGGCTCCAGCATTCAACCCAACTGAATCTGCGTCCTGCAGACGCAGATTCAGTTGGAAGCGGGCAGCGCGGCAGCTAGCAGCGCTGCATAGTTTTTTAAGATAGTGTGCGGTTCGGGCTGCGATGGGCCCCCTGGCAGCCTCGGGCCCCGTGCGACGGCCCTAAACGCCCATATTATAATCCGCCATTGCTCCCGAGACGTACTATTAGGTCATGGAGCGCGAACGATACAGCTGCCATGACCTAATAGTACATCCAGGAGCGGGAAGGGGTTAATGGGGGAGCAATGGCAAGCACTATTTATGGGGCAAGTACTGTTAATCGGTAAAACTTAACAGGCAAACACTGTTATGAAGGCACCAATGCTATCATCGCTATGGGGATGGTGTGTGTGCTCTAGGTTTAGGCAGCTGGTATTGTCATGAGCGTACTGTCTCATTTAAAAAATTGCGTGTGTTTTGGCAATGAGGGTTTGAGTTGTCCGAGAGGGGAAGAGATTTTCTCCCAGAGAGGGTGTGCATCTTCTGCAAAAGAAACAAGGATGCCGAAACAAAATAGAGACATTATATATTTCTGTTTGAGCTTTCCTTCTCTCTACCTCTGAAAATATAAAATGATTACAAATTAAAACGAGAGCAATTACGCGCAGTTTAGTTAAATAGAAGTGACAACTGCATTCATTGCCAAGTTTTGACTCTTGGAACAATTCTGTAAAACTTGGGAAAGCTTGAGAAAAGCTTTATTTTATTAATAAAAAACAAAAACAAACTCTAATTACTGAGTGTGCAGAGTTGTTCCTTAAATTAACACAAATGTGCTTATAACCTAAGACAAGTAGTCAGATATACGCTGATGTAACATGTATTACTGAGACAAAACAGTGTGTTCTGCTTTAACAATGAATATGCCTTAATATGGCAGTGAATAAAGGGTTATTACCATATAGCATTCCTTCAATGGGGTAAGGGTATTGTTGGAGACAGTGTCATGACCTTTTTTCACTGTTCCTATAAATATTAATTTCAATTCCAGCTGATCAATACAGATCTAAACTATTGTGACCTTTTTCTACATCCCATATCAATCTATTAGTCATCATTCCATATAAGGGCCTCAAAGGAAGATTTGGTAAACTTAAAAAAAATTTTTATGTTTTTAATTCTATACATGCAGCATATCATCTAAAGAGGAACAAATATTGGTGAATATAAAAATGTAGCATGTCTGTCATCTTTTACATTATTTTGAGAATTAGAACAGTGTCAGGGTATTTTCACACATAG
This sequence comes from Rhinoderma darwinii, assembly GCF_050947455.1. Lineage (NCBI taxonomy): Eukaryota > Metazoa > Chordata > Amphibia > Anura > Rhinodermatidae > Rhinoderma > Rhinoderma darwinii. The sequence goes on along the minus strand of NC_134688.1, from coordinate 322,336,353 downwards.
TGTAAATACTGCAGATTTTCTGCAACATATGTCATTGCGGAAAATCTGCAGCGTAATACAGTAGAAGTAATAAGTCTCCTCCAAACACTGAGTAAAAAATCAGCTAAAAAAAGGTTCATAAATTCACCTGTGGTGCGTTTTTTTTAATCTGCAGCGTCTCAATTTATGTTGTAGATTCACTGGATTCATTGAATTCAGTGGGGAAGTAAAACCCACAAAAATTGCGAATGTTGCATTTGTTGCGGCAGAAAAGCTGCGATTCTGCCGCAAAAACCGCGACACAGAGTTTATATTAACCAGTAGTTATGGCAACGCCTCTCTCTAACTTCTTACAGCCCAGCTTCCTGAGATGACGTTTTATTCCATGTGACAGCTGCAGTCAGTCACAGGCTGCAGCGGTCACATGGGATGAAACGTCATCCCAGTAGGCCAGGCTGCAGGATGTCAGAGAGAAGCGTCGCCATGACTACAGGTAAGTTTAAGCTTTTTTTTTTTTTTAACCTGCTTTTTTCCGCACAGTTTGGTGCCGTTTTTCGGACGGAATTCTCTGCGGGGTCCAGGGCGGATACGCTGTTTACGTAGTGTATCCACATTGTGTAAACAAACACTTAAAGGGGGCAGCATTATGGGGGGATTTGTGTTGCCATAGAGTGTGGGGATGGGCTGCAGAAGCAAGGGCCAAAGATGTCTGGGAAGAAAACTCTGTAGTCGTCACAAGAAGTCGTCATGGTGGTCTGGGAGGGATAGAGAAGAAAAGGAAAGAGAACAACAGCTATTCGAGAAAACTTCACCTGTGAGTGACTGGATTTAATAGTGGTATATATTTTGCCTGATTTAGACTGCATCTGGTCAATACTGTATTCTCTTGTATAGTCTGCAGACTGCCTGTGTATAACTGGTATCACGTCACCATATGGTCACTGTATGATGTGCCGTTTTTACACATTGGTGGACTCAGTGCAAAGATTTCGTGAGTGGGCCCTTTCAGATCATTTTCATTGCCACCAACATTTTAAATTGCGAAAGGCACTACGCACACAACCACAAGATACACATACGTACACATTACATACACACACCAAATAAATACATAGACAACATATATATGCCGCACATACACAAAGCATATATGTATAAATGTACACACACACACACTGTATATGTACATGCACTATGGAAAAAAGTATTGTGACACCTACAAATCACACCTGCAGGAGCTTTCATGAAACCCATTTTAAATCCATAGGCATTAAAATGAACTTGGTCTTTCCTTTGCAGAGAATTTTCCCCATTCACCCAGAACAGCATATGTAAGGTCAGACACTAATGTTGGATGAAAGGACCTGGATTGCAATTTATATTCTAGTTTATCCCAAAGGTGTTACATGGGGTTGAGGTCAGGGCTCTGTGCGGGCCAGTCAAGTTACATAGTTACATAGTTAGTACGATTGAAAAAAGACACATGTCCATCAAGATCAACCAAGTGATGGGAAAAGGGAAGGGAAACATTTCTTCACATAGGAGCTAATATTTTTTCGTTCTAGGAAATTATCTAAGCCTTTCTTAAAGCCATCTACTGTCCCTGCTGTGACCAGCTCCTGCGGTAGGCTATTCCATAGATTCACAGTTCTCACGGTAAAGAAGCCTTGTCGCCTCTGCAGATTGAACCTTATTTTCTCCAGACGGAGGGAGTGTCCCCTTGTTTTTTTTGAGGGGGTTTTACATGGAACAGGATTTCATCATATTTTTTGTATGTGCCATTCATATATTTATATAAATTAATCATGTCCCCCTTAGTCATCTTTTTTCAAGGCAAAATCCTCATAACTTAGATTCTCCATGCCCCTTATTAACTTCGTTAATATTCTTTCCAACTCCAGGGCATCCTTTCTATGAACTGTAGCCCAGAACTGAACTGCATATTCTAGATGAGGCCTCAAAAATGCTTTGTAAAGTGGTAATATTATATCCCTGTTCCGCGAGTCAATGCCTCTTTTAATACACGACAATATCTTGCTGGTTTTCGAAGCAGCTGATTGACATTGCTTGCTGTTATTTAGTTTATGATCTACAAGTACACCCAGATCCTTCTCAACAAGTGACTCCCCCAGTATAGCTCCCCCTAGGACATATGATGCATGCAGATTATTGGTACCCAGATGCAGGGGCATAACTAGGAAAGACTAGACCCCATAGCAAACTCTTGACTGCCCCCCCCGGGTGCCACAAGCAGCCCCCCTTATAAATAGTGCCCCCTGTAGAATGTGCCATACAGCCCCCTGTAGACAGTTCTATATAGCCCCGCCTATAGACAGTGTCACACCCCATTTATAGATAGCGCCCCACCTTCACCTTGTAGATAGTGCCATACAGTCCCCCTGTAGATATTGCCATAAAGCCCCCACTATATATAGCGCTATACAGCTCCCACTGTATATAGTGCCACACAGCCCCCCTCCCTTGTATATAGTGCCACACAGCCCCCACTTAGTAGAAAGTGCAGCACAGCCCCCCCTTAGTAGAAAGTGCCACACACAGACCCCTGTAGATTGCGCCACACTCAGCTCCCTGTAGATAGAGCCACAGCCCTACCCCTTGTAAATAGTGCCATACAGTTCCCCATTGTGCATAGTGCCACACAGCTCCCCCTTGTGTATAGTGCCACACAGATCCCCCTTGTGTATAGTGTCACACAGCTCCCCCTTGTGTTCAGTGCCACACAGCCCCCGTTTGTGTATAGTGCCACACAGGCCCCCCCTTGTGTACAGTGCCATAAGGCAATGGCGCATCCGAGAAAGTTGTATCAGCCAGTGAGATGTCACTCAAACATGGAAAGGTGGATTTGGAGGCAGGACTATGTGATTCTTCAGGATATTGGCACCACCCCATAACCCTATAATGAGTAATTAGCATATAGTGTGCGCCGTTTTAAAAGTGGATTTGAAGAATTTTGCTGCATCTGAAAAAAACATACAAGGGAATGTTTGGAAATATTGTCAGGTCATGTATTACCGCATGGTGGCGGTTCAAGGGGTTAATACTACCTGACAGATTCCCATTAAAAATACAATGAATTGAGAACAATTCCATCTGCCCTGCAATTTTGTTATTATAAATATATCCTATATAACTACAGATCTAGTACCAAGCTCTGACATATTTACAACACCACAACCAAGATCAGTACATAAATACAGCACTAGAACCAAGCTCTGACATATATACAGCACCAGAACAAATCTTAGTACATATATACAGAACTAGAACCAAGCTCAGTAGATAAAAAAAGCACTATAACCAAGCCCATACATATATACAGCACCAGAACCAACCTCAGTACATAAATACAGCACCAGAACAAACCTCAGTACATAAATACAGCACTAGGACTAAGCTCAGTATATATATACAGCATCAGAACAAACCTCAGTACATAAATACAGCACCAGAACCAACCTCAGTACATAAATACATCCCAAAAACCAAGCTCCATACTTGTTGGAGGCTCGGCGGCGCGGACCCCATAGTGAGCATATGGGGAGGGACTTGTCGGCTGGACGCACGGGCCCCCTCAAGCCGCGGACCCCGTAGCAGGCGCTATGGCTGATACCGCGGTAGTTACGCCACTGCCCAGATGCATAACTTTACATTTATCTACATTAAACTTCATTTGCCAAGTGGATGCCCAAACACTTAGTATGTTCAAAACAGCTTGCAATTTACGAACCTCTTCCAAAGACTAAACAATACTACATAGCTTGGTGTCATCTGCAAAAGTAGAAATAGTGCTATTAATCCCATCCTCTATATCATTAACCCCTTCCCGTCGTAAACAACTTTCAGATTTTAATTTTCGTTTTTTCCTCCCCACCTTCCAAAAGCCATAACTTTTTCATTTTTCCGTCGATATAGTCCTATGAGGGCTTGAATTTTGCAGGACAAGTTGTAGTTTTTCGTAGCGCCATTTATTGTGCCATATAATGTACTGGGAAACAGGAAAAAAATTATTTGTGGGGTAGAAAATGAAAAAAAACAGCGATTCCTCAATTGTTTTTTTCGCTTAGTTTTTGCAGAATTCACTGTGCAATTAAAACAACATGTTAACTTTATTCTGCGGGTCAATACAATTACGGCAATACCAAATATATATAGTTTTTTCTATGTTTTACTACTTTTACAAGGAAAAAACTAAGTGTAAAAAATACAATTTATTTTGTGTCGCCAAATTCTGAGAGCTATAACATTTTTATTTTTCTGTTGATTAACCCTTTCAGGACCAAGGACCAGCCCCATTTTTTCAAATCTGACATTTCATTTTATATGATAATAACTCTTGAATGCTTTTGCCTATCCAAGCGATTCTGAGTTTGTTTTCTCGTGACATATTGTACATTATGTTAGTGGAAAAATGTGGTCACTAAATTCATTGCTTATTTGTGAAAAACACTAAAATGTAAAGAAAATGTGCAAAAATTATGATTTTTCCCATTTTAAATGTATCTGCTTGTGAAACAGATAGTAATACCACACAAAATTGTTGCTAATTAACATCCCCGATATGTCTCCTTCATATTTGCATCGTTTTTTGAACATTATTTAATTTTTCGAGGACATTACTAGGCTTAGAACTTTAGCAGCAATTTCTGACATTTTCAAGAAAATTTCAAAAGGCTATTTTTCAAGGACCCGTTCATTTCTGAAGTGGCTTTGAGGGCCTTATGCACTAGATAGACCCCATAAATTGCCCCATTTTAAAAACGGCACCCCTCAAAGTATTCCAAACAGCATTCAGTGTTTTAACCATTTAGATGTCTCACAAGAATTAAAGCAGAGTAGAAGTGAAATTTACAAATTTCATTTTTTTTGCCGAAATTCATTTGTAATAAAAAATATTTGGTAACACAGAAGGTTTTACCAGAGAAACACAACTTAATATTTATTGCCCAGATTCTGCAGTTTTTAGAAATATCCCACATGTGGCTCTATTATGGTAATGGACTGAAGCACCAGCCTCAGAAGCAAAGGAGCACCTAGAGGATTTTGGAGCCTCCTTTTTTTTTAGAATATATTTTAGGCACCATGTCAGGTTTGAAGAGGTCTTGTGGTGCCAAAACATTGGAAACTCCCCAAAAGTGACATGGTTTTGGAAACTACACACCTCAAGGAATTTATCTAGGGGTATAGTTAGCATCTGGACCACACAGTTCTTTTGCTATAATTATTGGAGTTTGTGAAAATGAAAATCTATTTTTTTTCTGAAAAAATATAAAAAATTTTTTTTTAAAAGGAATAAAGAATAAAAAGCACCCCAAAACTTGTAAACCTATTTCTCCCGATTACGGCAATACCCCATATGTGGTAATAAACTGCTGTTTGGACCCACGGCAGACCTCAGAATTTGAGGGAGCACTATTTGGATTTTGGAGCACAGATGTTGCTTGGTAGTAGTTCGGTTTGGAGTTTTGCTGCTATTTCAGTTTATAATGTGGGGGGCATATGTAAGCTGGTTAGAGAACATCAGGGCATAATAAGAGGGTATAATAATGTGGTAAATAAATAATATTTCATAGATATGTGGCCGGTGTCACACTGATAAATGGTGCCGGATGTTATACGCTTTTGGAACGCTCTACACAATTTCTGTCGCTATATACTGAGCGCCAGACATTTTTTATTTTTTCTCCACCGGAGCTGTACGAGGGCTTATTCGTTCTGTTACAATCTGTAGTTTTCATTGGTACAATTTTAGGGTACATCACTTTTTATTAGATTTTTTGGCAAACAAAGTAACAAAAAAAACATAAATTTTGACAATGTTTTTTGTTTTTTTTTCACAGTGTTCACTGTGCGCTATAAATCACATTTTACTTTATTCTGCGGGTCGATACGATTACGGCGATACCATATGTATATAGGTTTTTTTATTTTTTGTGGCGTTTGCTCAATAAAATCTCTTTTCTATAAAATTATTTATTTTTTGTGTCACCATATTCTGAGAGCCACAATTTTTTTATTTTTCAGTCAAGAAAGCTGTGTAAGGGCTTGTTTTTTGCGGGTTGGCTTGTAGTTTTTATTGGTACTGTTTTGTGGGCTACTGGCACATCGCTACTCTTTACCTCATTGTATATCTGCATGGTCTGTCAACTTCTCTTTTATTCTCTTTTTCGCTACCTTGCCAGTTCTGTCTATCGATTCTGATGGTCTATTTCACAGTTGCTTATTTTTGTTATGTGACTCACCATGGCTGTTTATTTACAATGTACTTCTATATGGTATAGATGTTATGGCCAGTAGCCCACTCACTACTTTCTTTACTGTGAGGACTTATATTTTAATACATTTTTGATATTATTGTATTTTGTATTTTTATCATGTCTCAATAAAAACTATTTTATTTTGAAAATGTTTGGTCATTTAACACTGATTTTCTGCATATGTGTTTTAATTATTTTTTTGCGGTGTTCACCGTGCGGGAAAAATAATATTGTAGTTTTATAGTTTGGGTCGTTACAAACGCGGTGATACCAAATATGTGTACTTTTTTAACATTTTCATTTTTTTCCTATAATAAAAGACTTATTATAGGAAAAAAAGCATTTTTTGTTTTTGTAACTTTCATAACTTGTTTTTACACTTTTATAAAACATTTTTATTACTTTATTTTTTACTTTTTACTTGAAGACTGGCAACACTGATTGCTGCTATAATACATTACACTACCTAGGTAGTGTAACGTATTATAAACTGTCAGTGTGACGCTGAGAGTCACACTGACAGGAAGCTTATGAGGACTGACCTCCGGCTGGTTCTCATAGGCTGCTGTGCATGGCAGACCCGGGGGCCGTTGTATGGCCTCTGGTTCTGCCTTATAACCGACTGCAGCACCCGCAATCGGTCCCCGGGAAAGTTTGTTGTAGCAACAAACATTCCAGTTTGTTGTAGTAACAAACTTTACAGTTCGTTGCTACAACAAGCTTTCCCTGCGATCACATCACCGGGACCTGAACCAATTAGGTCCCGGTCATGTCTCCGGGACCAGAGGCAGGGGTTAACAGCGCGATCCGGGTGTCAGCGCTACTCTGAGACACCCGGATCGCGCTTTTAACACCCACCGTGAATTCACGTTGCCACTGCACAGAGTCCAGCAAATGCCGATGTGAATATACAGTGGGCGGTCGGGAAGCGGTTAAGGAAGACACGGCTCATCACTGGTATGATATATTTACAGGTTTTTCACCGACTGCCAGTTCAGTATTAACCCCTTCCCGCTCCTGGACGTACTATTAGGTCATGGCAGCTGTATCGTTCGCGCTCCATGACCTAATAGTACGTCTCGGGAGTAACGGCCGTTTCGGCCGTCCTCCTGACACATACAGGAGCTGTGACAGCTGCTGTCTTGTTCAGCAGCTGTCACAGCTCCTACAGCGGGGACCGATCGCTGTGTCCCCGCTGATTAACCCCTTAAAAGCCGCGTTCTATAGAGATCGCGGCTTTTTAGGGGTTAAGCTGCCATCGCCGGCCTGCTACGCGATAGCGGCCGGCGATGGTGACTATGGCAACCGGACACCAAACAATGGCGTCCGGCTATGCCATAGATGAAAGCCTAGTGGGTCCTGACAACGTCAGGACCCACTATGCTTGCTGTCAGTGAGTAGCTGACAGTTCTAATACACTGCACTACGCATGTAGTGCAGTGTATTAGAATTGCAATCAGGGCCTCCTGCCCTCAAGTCCCCTAGTGGGACAAAGTAATACAGTAAAAAAAAAGTTAAAAAAAGATGTGTAAAAATAAGAAAATAAAAGTTTTAAAAGTATTAAAAGTAAAAATCCCCCTTTTTCCCTTATCAGTCATTTATTATTAATAAAAATATATAAACAAACAAATAAACTATATATAATTGGTATCTCCGCGTCCGTAACGGCCTGAACTACAAAATTATTTCGTTATTTATCCCGCACTGTACGAACGCCGTAAAAGAAAATAATAATAAACCGAACCACAATCACAATTGTTTGGTCACTTCACCTCCCAAAAAATGGAATAAAAAGAGATCAAAAAGTCGCATGTACCGAAAAATGGTACTGATTGAAACTACAGTTCGTTACGCAAAAAATAAGTCCTCGCACGGCTTTATTGATTGAAAAATAAAAACGTTATGGCTCTTAGAATAAGGTAACACAAAAAGTGAATGATTGTTTACAAAACGTATTTTATTGTGCAAACGCCATAAGACATAAAAAAAACTATAAACATCTTGTATCGACGTAATCGTATCGCCCCGCAGAATAAAGTGAATATGTCATTTATAGCGCACGGTGCACGCAGTAAAAAAAAAAGAATAAAAAAACAATAGTAGAATTGCTGTTTATTAGTCACCACGCCACCTAAAAATAGAATAAAAACTAATCAAAAAGCCGCATGCACTCCAAGAAAACTACAATGAATTCCTCAAGGGGTCTAGTTTCCAAATTGGGGTCACTTTTGGGGGGTTCCCAATGTTTTGGCACCACAAGACCTCTTCAAACCGGACATGGTGCCTAATAAAAAAGAGGCCTCAAAATCCTCTAGGTGCTCCTTTGCTTCTGAGGCCGGGGCTTCAGTCCATTACCGCACTAGGGCCACATGTGGGATATTTCTCAAAACTGCAGAATCTGGGCAATACGTATTAAGTTGCGTTTCTCTGATAAATCCTTTTGTGTTATAAAAAAAATGGTATAAAGAGGATTTTCTGACAAAAAATAAATAAATGTAAATGTCACCTCTACTTTGCTCTAAATTTCTGTAAAACACCTAAAGGGTTCATAAACTTTCTAAATGCTGTTGTGAATACTTTGAGGGGTCTAGTTTCTAAAATGGGGTGTTTGATAGGGGTTTCTAATATATGGGCCCCTCAAAGCAACTTCAGAACTGAACTGGAACCTAAAAAAATAAATAAATGAGGCAATACTTCGCTTCTTACATTATACTGATAATGAGCCGTGCCCACCCCGAGATGACCCCAGTTTTGACCGTTTGTATAAACGGAGACCCCTATTAGACCATTTCAGTGCCCGTTTTCCCAAGCATTCACCCCCGAGAAGTGTATTTCTATTGATGAGTCCCTGGTACATTTTAAAGGGAGGGTTCAATTCCGCGAGTACCTGCCGGGTAAGAGGGCAAGGTATGGCGTGAAGATGTATAAGCTGCGAGAGTGCATCCGGGTATACCTACAGGTTTAGGCTATATGAAGGGAAGGCCACCCCCAAACGAGACTGCATCCTGGACTACAATAGGTACATGGATGGGAGGGATGTACTTGTAAGATCAAATCCTGAAGCCCTACAGCGCCATGTGGTGTGGTATAAGAAGCTGGCCGGGCACATCATACAGATGGCATTGTACAATTCGTACGTGCTACGTCGATGTGCAGGCCAGACGGGAAGTTTCCTGGAATTTCAAGAGGTGATTATCAAGAACCTAATCTTTAGGGACCAAGAAGGGAGGGCACCCAGTACTTCTGGAAGCGGGGCCACACGCATCGTACCAAGGCGGCAACACTTTCCAGGAGAAGTTCCACAAACTGGCAAGAAGGGAAAAAGTCAAAGAGGTGCAAAGTCTGCTATAAGAGGGCGATAAGGGATGACACAATATATCAATGTGACACGTGTCCCGAATAACCAGAGCTCTGTATGAAAGTCAGTTTTAAAATTTATCATACATCCCTTGGTTTATAATTTACCCCAATTTTACTTACCCTGATGCACTCCGCACAGCTTATCCCCCTCGTCTTTCCCCTCTGAGCCCTGCTGTGTGTCCAGGCAGCTGATAACAGCCACATGTAGGGTATTGCCATACCCGGGAGAACCCACATTACAGTTTATGGGGTGTAGGTCTCTGGTCAAAATGCTCACTACACCTCTAGATGAATGCCTTGAGGGTGTAGTTATTAAAACGGGGTCACTTCTTGCGGGTTTCAACTGTACTGGTACCTCAGGTGCTTCTGCATACATGACTTCGCACTAGAAAATCCCCAGTAGGCCAAATGGTGGTCCTTTCCTTCTGAGCCCTCCCATGGGCCCAAACGGCAGTTTATCACAACAAATGGGGTATTGCGGCACTCAGAACAAATTGCGCAACAGAATGGGGTATTTTGTTTCTTGTGAAAATAAGAAATTTTCAGCCAAAACTACATATTATTTGAAAAAAATCCCAGCCCAATTCAAATAAGCCCTGTGAAAAAACTATGGGGTCTAAATGGTCACATTACCCATAAATGAATTCCTTGAGGGGTGTAGTTTCCAAAATGGGGTCATTTGTGGTTGGTTTCTATTGCTTTGATACCTCTGGGGCTCTGCAAATGCGACATGGCACCCGAAAACCAATCCAGCAAAATCTGGACTCCAAAGAACACACAGCGCTCCTTTCATTTTGAGGCCTCCCATGGGCCCAAACGGCAGTTTATCACCACAAATGGGGTAACAAAATGGAGTATTTTATTTCTTGTGAAAATAAGAATGTTTTAGCTAAAATGACATATTATTGGAAAAAATATATTTTTTTTTAATTCCCAGCCCAATTCAAATAAGTTCTGTGAAGAAACTATGGAGTCTAAATAGTCACATTACCCATAAATGAATTCCTTGAGGGGTGTAGTTTCCAAAATGGGGTCACTTCTGGTGGGTTTCCATTGCTTTGATACCTATGGGGCTCTGCAAATGCGACATGGCACCCGAAAACCAATCCAGCAAAATCTGCACTCTAAAGAACACACAGCGCTCCTTCCCTTCTGAGTCCTCCCATGGGCCCAAACGGCAGTTTATTGCCACAAATGGGGTATTGCTGCACTCAGGAGAAATTGGGCAACAAAATTGAGTATTTTGTTTCCTGTGAAAATAAGAAATTTTGATAAAAAATTACATCTTATTGGAAAAAATTAAATTTTTTTAATGTCACAGCCCAATTGAAATAGGTGCTGTGAAAAAACTGTGTAGTCAAAATGCTAACAACAACCATAAATGAATTCCTTGAGGGGTGTAGTTTCCAAAATAGGGTCACTTTTGGTGGGTTTCCATTGCTTTGATACCTCTGAGGCTCTGCAAATGCGACATGGCACCCGAAAACCAATCCAGCAAAATCTGGACTCCAACAAACATATAGCGCTCCTTTCCTTCTGAGCCCTCCCATGGGCCCAAACGGCAGTTTATCACCACAAATGGGGTATTGCCACACTAAGGACAAATTGGGCAACAAAATGGGGTATTTTGTTCCCTGTGAAAATAAGAAATTTTGATCACAAATGACATTTTATTGGAAAAAATTAATTTTTTTTCATTTCACAGCCCAATTCAAATACGTGCTGTGAAAAAACTGTGCGGTCAAAATGGTAACAACAACCATAAATGAATTCCTTGAGGCGTGTAGTTTCCAAAATGGGGTCACTATTGGGGGATTCCTACTGTTTTGGCACCTCAACACCTCTTCAAACCTGGCATGCTGCCTAAAATATATTCTAATAAAAAAGAGGCCTCAAAATGCACTAGGTGCTTCTTTGCTTCTAGGGCTTGTGTTTTAGTCCACGAGCACAGTAGGGCCACATGTGGGACATTTCTAAAAACTGCAGAATCTAGACAATACATATTTAGTAGTGTTTCTCTGGTAAAACCTTCTGTGTTACAGAAAAAAAAATGAATAAAATTTAAATTCAGCAAGAAAAATGAAATTTGCAAATTTCACCTCCACTTTGCTTTAATTCCTGTGAAATGCCTGAAGGGTTAAAAAACTTTCTAAATGCTGTTTTGAATACTTTGAGGGGTCTAGTTTTTAAAATGGGGTGTTTTATCAGGGTTTCTAATAAATAGGCCCCACAAAGCCACTTCAGAACTCAAGAGGTACCTTAAAAAAAAGAAATTGCTGTTTATGTTCTAAGCCTTGTAACGTCCAAGAAAAATAAAATAATGTTCAAAAAACAATGCAAATCTAAAGTAGACATATGGGAAATGTTAACTAGTAACTATTTTGGGTGGTATAAGTGTCTGTTTTACAAGCAGATGCATTTCAATTCTGAAAAATGCTATTTTTTTAACATTTTCTCAAAATGTTGCAATTTTTCACCAATAAACACTGAATATATCGACCAAATTTTACCACGAACATGAAGCCCAATGTTTCACGAGAAAACATTCTCAGAATCGCTTCGGTAGGTTTAAGCATTCCGACGTTATTACCACATAAAGTTAAATATGTCAGATTTGAAAAATGGGCTCTGAGCCTTAAGGCAAAAAATTAGGCTGCGTCCTTAAGGTGTTAAGCTACTTATTCCAACCACTAATATGTATTATGACTGTCTTTGTCATTATGACTTGTTTTAATGGTTATGTGTTTTATAAGATACGGAGAGCTTTCACAGCGAGGCCTCTGGAAAGAAGAGACAGGTTGTTGTGAAATTAGAGGCAGGTAATGATTACCAGACCTATTAAATCACAAAAGGGGGGGGGGGGGGGAAATGTGAAAGGAAATGTATTTTTCCAAAGTGTTTTATACCTACTGTATACCTTATATACTCATATCCTTATATGCTTGTACAAGTTAGTTATATTAGAAGGTAGATGCTCTGGGACTTTAAGGTATAGTGCCATGTGCAAAACACTACGCAGCAATAATAATAATTAAAATGGAGAATCATAGTGCCGTGTGCAAAAAGCACTACGCAGCAATAATAGGGAAGGTGAGGGAACGGCCCCTCTAAGAGCCAATTGAGTTGTGGAACTATATCTAAACTTTGTGACCCATTTGTTATTGTCATTTTGTTATTGTCTGACTATAAATATCCATGCTGATAAGAATAAAGTAGAAGCATTTTCATACAGTAACGTGTCTGTGTGTTTTTGCTACTCCGATCTGCTCGTATTCATAAATTGATTTTTAAAAGCTAATTTGGAGCTGGATGGAACTCAAGGCGTAGTGGGATGCTAAATTGCACTCACACCAGGTTCCAGTTTGAGCTCCATTATCGCCCAGCCGACAAGAATGTGAGGGCCGATGCCTTGTCCAGGTCTTTCGAGACAAAAGTCACCATGGAAATTCCTCAGAACATTATTGATCCGTCTTGCATTGTGTCTGTCAATCCCCTGCAAGTTGGGGACATTCCTCCAGGGAGGACTTTTGTGCGCCTAGCTAACAGAGAGAGAATCCTCCGCTGGGGGCACTCCTCTGGACTGGCAGGTCACGCGGGTACTCGTAAGACCCAGGATCTGATTGACCATCATTTTTGGTGGCCCACGCTGCCCAAGGACATTATTCACTTTATTTCTTCCTGCTGAGTGTGTGCAGCTAACAAGGTCGCTCACTCAGGCCTGCTGGCCTGCTCCAGCCATTGCCTGTGCCTGATACTCCCTGGCAGCATATAGCTATGGACTTTATTACTGACCTGCCTCTCTCTGCTGGATGCAGTGCTGTCTGGGTGGTGGTGGATCGATTTTTGAAGATGGCCCACTTCATTCCTCTGACCGGTCTTCCTTCTGCTCCTCAACTGGCCAAGCTTTTCATCCAACACATCTTCCGCCTGCACGGCTTGCCGCAGCATATTGTGTCCGATCGGGGGTTTCAGTTCACCTCGAAGTTCTGGAGAGCCCTCTGCAGAATCCTAGGTGTAAAGTTGGACTTTTCCTCGGCCTACCATCCTCAGTCCAATGGTCAGGTCGAGAGGATCAATTAGATCTTGGAGAACTACTTACGCCACTTCATCTCCATGAGCATGATGACTTGGTGCAGTTGCTCCCGTGGGCTGAATTCTCCTACACTAATCACACCAGTGAGTCCACACAGAAGACACCGTTCTTTATTGTCTATGGCCAACACCACCGAATTCCTCTCCCGGTGCCTGATATGTCCTAGGTATCAGCTGCTGACACTCCTTTTAGGGACTTTCTGCAGATCTGGCAGCAGACTCGATCCTTCATTATGCTGGCAGTCGAGCTCATGAAACGGAAAGCGGACACAAGGAGAAGAGAACCTCCTCAGTTTCTTCCTGGCACGAAGGTCTGGCTGTCTTCCTGGAATATTCGTTTGAGGGTACCATTATACAAATTTTCTCCCAGGTTCCTCGGACACTTCGAGATCCTGCAGCAGATCAACCCTGTCGCCTACAAGCTTCAGGTGCCTCCTACCCTCAAGATCCCCAACTCCTTCCATGTCTCTCTCCTGAAACCGGTGGTTCTGAACCGATTTACCAAGACTCCTGGCCCTGCGGTTGCCTTCGAGGTTAAGGAGATCTTGGACACCAATTAAGTGGGAGGAAAGACTTTTTATTTGCTGGATTGGAGGGGGTTTGGTCCTGAAGAGAGGTCCTGGGAGTCAGAGGAGAACCTCAATGCTCCTACCCTTCTGGAGAAATTCCTCTCTCGCTCTGGCCCCAAGAAGAGGGGGCATAAGAGGGGGGATACTGTAGCGTCCATGGCCGCGGGCCGTTCAGTTTACTTACCTCCCGACGCTCGCAGCCATGGATCGGTGAGCGCTGGTCCCCATCTCCATCCTAGGAGATGCCAACGCTCACTTCCGGTCCGGTCCGATGTGTCCAGTAAGGTGCGCGCACTCTCATGCCCGCTCTTAAAGGGCCAGCGCGCGCACATGAAAACAATCATCATTATCAACTCACATGATTTCCTGGACTATAAGAAGGCCTCTGCCCTTCTGAACCTTGCCTGAGCGTTGTTTGTCATATCTTAGTTTGTCTAAGCAAATGGTCTCCTAGTGTTTTCCAGTTCCAGTGTTCCCTGTTCCTGTATACCGTTCTATCCTGGTCAAGGGCCGTGCTGTGCTGTAGTCGTGCTGTGCTGTATCTACACCTGTCCTGCGGCTCCACGCCTGACATCTACCTGCTGCCTAGTCCCAGCCGAACCTGCCTTGCTACTGTCCGAGCTGCCACAGGTACCTTATACGAACTGTGGACTGTGACCTGCGCCCTGTTGGCCAGCTGCCATACCGCCAAGGCGGTACGGCCCAGTGGATCCACGAACCCAACGTGACTTGGTCCCAGCACAGAACCCTGGGGTACACCACTTATATCCGGGGACCATTCAGAGTAGGAATCATTGACCACAACTCTCAGGATACGGTCCTTGATCCAATTCTCGAATCCAATTACAAAGTATACTTTCTATACCTATAGTCCTTAATTTACCCATTAGACGTCTATGAGGGACTGTGTCAAATGCTTTTGCAAAGTCCAAAAATACTATATCCACAGCTGCTCCTATGTCTAAGCTTCTGCTCACCTCTTCATAAAAAAAAATCAGGTTGGTTTGACAAATTCTGTCTTTAGTAAAACCGTGCTGGATGTGACTTATATTACTATTTTTTGTCACATAATCCTGTATATAGTCCCTCAATAGCCTCTCAAACATTCCCCACGATGCATGTTAAAGAGGCTCTGTCACCAGATTTTGCAACCCCTATCTGCTATTGCAGCAGATAGGCGCTGCAATGTAGATTACAGTAAAGTTTTTATTTTTAAAAAACGAGCATTTTTGGCCAAGTTATGACCATTTTCGTATTTATGCAAATGAGGCTTGCAAAAGTACAACTGGGCGTGTTGAAAAGTAAAAGTACAACTGGGCGTGTATTATGTGCGTACATCGGGGCGTGTTTACTACTTTTACTAGCTGGGCGTTGTGTATAGAAGTATCATCCACTTCTCTTCACAACGACCAGCTTCTGGCAGTGCAGATCTGTGACGTCACTCACAGGTCCTGCATCGTGTCGGCCACATCGGCACCAGAGGCTACAGTTGATTCTGCAGCAGCATCAGCGTTTGCAGGTAAGTCGATGTAGCTACTTACCTGCAAACGCTGATGCTGCTGCATTATCAACTGTAGCCTCTGGTGCCGATGTGGCCGACACGATGCAGGACCTGTGAGTGACGTCACAGATCTGCACTACCAGAAGCTGGGCGTTGTGAAGAGAAATGGATGATACTTCTATACACAACGCCCAGCTAGTAAAAGTAGTAAACACGCCCCGATGTACGCACATAATACACGCCCAGTTGTACTTTTACTTTTCAACACGCCCAGTTGTACTTTTGCAAGCCTCATTTGCATAAATACAAAAATGGTCATAACTTGGCCAAAAATGCTCGTTTTTTAAAAATAAAAACGTTACTGTAATCTACATTGCAGCGCCTATCTGCTGCAATAGCAGATAGGGGTTGCAAAATCTGGTGACAGAGCCTCTTTAAGCTTACTGTTCTATAATTACCCGGGGAAGACCTATGTGATGCCTATTCTTTGAAAATAGGCATCACATAGGCACCACATTTGCCACAGAACACGTTTTCACTGCTCCAGAGTCCAGTGGTGGCGTGCTTTACACCGCTCCATCCGTCACATGACATTATGCTTGGTGAATGTGCCATGAAGCTCCCGGAGCACAGTTTTCATGCTGATGTTAATGCCAGAGCAGGTTTGGAAATCTGCAATTATTGAGTTTGCAGAGCAATGGCGACTTTTATGCAGGGGCATAGCTAGGGGGGGGGGGGGGCAGGCGGGTCATGTGCCCCGGGCGCAACTTAGAGGGGGGCGCCAAGGCCGCACCATCCATGACGGCGTCCTGCTGCCTCTTTGAGGGGTCTGCGGCGATACTTTGAGCCGCTTGCGTAGTTGAAAAGCACTGATTGACAGGGAAAGTCATTCTGCCCTGCCATTCAGCGCCTTTCATAAACGCAAGCGGCGCTATCACGTCATCGCGCTGCTTGCGTCGTTCAGCCCCAGGAGACCTGCACAGAAGAAGGCATGTCATCATTGCCGCCGGACGGCGCGGGAACGGGATTAAGGTGAGTTTGTAGAGTTATCCTAATAAAGAAGTGTGTGGCATTATCTACAGGGGGTGGCTTTATCTATGGGGGTGGCTTTATCTACATGGGGGGCTATATACTGGGGTGGGCTATATGTGGAGCACTATATACAGGGGTGGGCTATATGTGGAGCACTATATACAGGGGTGAGCTATATCTACAGGGGGCTATATACAGGGGTGGGCTATCTGTGGAGCACTATATACAGTGTTGGACTATATGTGGAGCACTATATACAGGGGTGGGCTATATCTACAGGGGGGCTATATACAGGGGTGAGCCATCTGTGGAACACTATAGCGGGAGCTATATGTGGGACACTATATACAGGGGTGGGCTATATGGGGTCACTATCTACAGGGGGCTCTATGGGGGGCACTATCTACAGGGGGCTCTATGGCAGGCACTATCTTCAGGGGGCACGGTGGGTGTGTGTGTGTGTGTGTGTGTGTGTGTGTGTGGGACACAGTGTATGGTGCTATTATAATTAGTGGTGCAGTGTATGGCGTTATTATATTTAGGGGCGTAGTCTGTGGTATAATGATAATTTTATCTTTGTTTATAGGTGTAGAAATGTTTGAACAGTGAGAAGCTGAAGACATCTGAGCGGCAAACTGCAGAAATGGGCTGTGACCGGGAGAAGTCATCATAGAGGTCTGGAGCGGATGGAGATAAAGAACTATAATCTGAGACGCCACCGGTGAGTCACTTAATGTAAATGTTTGTTCTGCCTCTAATCAGTACTGTAGTCACTGTATGATCGCAGCGAGATGATGGGTGGTATGATTATGATATTAATTTTTTTTGTGAAACAGCAACTCCCAGCATATCCTTACCATTGTTCGGGCAATGCTGGGAGCTGGAAACAATTTAGTGCAAACCTATACGGCAGGGGTTGCACTATATTGGGCTGTATTTGTGCTGGTGTTGTATATATGTACTGAGCTTGGTTCTGGTACTATATATATATATATATATATATATATATATATATATATATATATATATATATATATATATGTACTGAGCTTTGTTCTGAGGCTGTATTTATGTACTGAGCTTGGTTCTGGAGCTGTATTTATGTACTGAGCTTTGTTCTGGTGCTGTATATATGTAATTATCTTGGTTCTGGAGCTGTATTTATGTACTGAGCTTGGTTCTGGTACTGTATATATGTAATGAGCTTGGTTCTGGTGCTGTATATATTTAATTAGCTTTGTTCTGGTTTTGTGTATAGAACTATATTGTAAAATGTACAAATGTTTTTATGCTCGAGTTACATAAAAACAAATGTGGAAAATAAATGACACGTCATTGATTGGTAGAGAAAACAAACATGGCGAGGGGGAAGGAGATGTCGGGAAAGAGGTTGGGGGGGGGGGGGGCACCAAACTGAATCTTTGCCCTGAGTGCTGGAGAACCTAGCTGCGCCTCTGCTTTGTGCCTCAGCACTCTACGACCCTGCTTATCTTAATCTTAAACACTTTCATGTTGCAACAATACCACTCACAGTTGATCGTGGAATATCTAGGAGGGAAGAATTTTCACGATGGTGGCATTCAATTACAGTACCATGCTTGAATGTGAGCTCTTTAGAATGACCCATTCTCTCACAAATGTTTGTAAAAGCAGAGTGCATGGCTAGGTGCTTTATATTATACAACTGTGGCAATGGAACTGAATGAAACACGTGAATTCAATGGTTAAGAGGTTTGTCCCAATACTTTTGTTCATATATGGACAGTGACGTCAGGAGCTTTCCCTGGACCGGAGACCAAGGGCAGAGCCTCTACTAGTGCTCTGCCTGGGAATTCCAACTATAGGGAAGCCCTCTGACATCACTGTCCATATATGGATAGCTCCTCGGGGTGTACATTTAACATACCTGTGACGGATGCCATACAGTGGCATCTGTCACCCGTAGGCTCCCATGTAAGGCCTAATTCACATCTGCTGATTCTGACTAAAATACAGAAAACAATAGCGCAGTACGGACGTCCCGACGGAAACCTGACTAGAAAAACTAGAAACCTGTCTATTAAAGACAATGGGTTCCTTTGGGCGCCGGTTGTGTCTGTTGTTCAACGGAACTTGCATTTTCTTTGTTCTGCTCCTCTGATGGTAGGTAGGTGAATGATCACTAATAACTCCTAGCGCAGGGACTCCTTTGTATCTGAAGGAGTTCCCACACTAGGCTTTTTAGTGGCACACGCACCCAAGATACGCCACAATTCTGTCATGACTAGAAGAGGTCGGACTGCCACCCAAAAAGTAGTAAGGGGAGGCCTTCATTACAGTAATAAGTTGCAGAAGTTCACCGATCGGTCAGGGAGGGGTCTGGCTGAGGAGGAGTTGAAGGGAAGAGTAAAGAGGAGGGATGTGTCTGATATAGTTTTCTTCCCGCTGTTTTCTGCGTTGCGCAGGAAGCAGCAGTAAGAGCAACAGTTTTAAAGTACAACAACTTATAGTTACTCAAGCATCTAGCTTAATGGTGTCCATGGATCGACTTCTGGAGCAGCTCCACTCAACTGCCGCTGACCGTGGTCTCAGATCGCTGGAGGAGCAGTTCACAGTTCTTCTGAGGTTACCTGCTTCCTCCGATGTGACACCTAGACGCTCCCGGCGTTTTGCTGCTAGCGTCGGGCCGGACACGCTCCCTTCCCCCGACTCTCTCTCCACTTCCGGTATCATGGTGGAGGGAAATTAATTTCTCCCCCGCAGTTATCCTTCAGCTAGCAGTGACGATCCGGCTCTGTCTGTGGCGGCTGCTTTGGATGTTAGCTCACCTCTCCTGCCGGCAAAACTTAGCCCTGCAGTTGTCCCGCGGGCCAGTTACCGCAAGAGGAGCCCCTCTAAGGATCTTGCAGGCCTGGCTGCTGGGAGGAATACCCCTCTTCAGAGGCCTCGTCCTGGCAGGAATCCTCAACTGAGGCGGGAACCGGCGGCCAGCAGGGGGCTGCAGTTCGGACTCCCGGTCACCCCCCTCCTTCTGCTGCTATGCCTGGAGTGATGTCAAAGGCAGCCCTGCCTGGTGATGTTCCAGCCAGGGGGTTTGCTTCATCCCAGCTAAGATCTTCTGGATGAACGGCATGAGGTAGAGCACTGTTGGGACGCCTGGGCAGCCTGGTGAGTGTTTAACACCATCATTACCTTATCCTGCGATTTTTATGTCGGGTTAGCTGAGTTGGTGGGATGCTTGCGCGAATTTGTAGGGCGCTTGGACAGGGCTGCTGCTACTGTCGCTCCTGTCGTGTCCCCGGTGGTGGTCTGGGAGGGTTCACATGAGGTGGCAGGGAGTACACAGTCACTGTCCGTTTCCGTCTGAGTCGTTTGTGGCATCCATGGAGTTGGTTGCAGTGTCGGTTCAGACCGATTCACTAAGGAACGGGGACAAGATTCGTCCCTACGACCGTGCTCGAGACGAGGTGTATGTATGTATGTTTGAGGGCCCATTGGGGGCTCACCATAACCTCTTTCCGCGCTGCACAGCAACTGTATGTCCTGGAGAGGGTTTGCTTCCCGCACCAGGACGTACAGTTGCGGAGCGGTTCCCGTCGCACACTGTCTTAACGGACAGTGTCCGGGAACCAGGAGGTCAGCTGTCCCCAACAGTCTTGCCGGTCAGCGGACCATCGCCGCTGATTTAGGCAATTAACCCCATAAATGCGACGATCGTTTGAAGCACATCGGCAGCCCCCATGGGGCTACCGATGCTTGTTGTGGCAATCGGAGGCCAGACAATGGCCTCTAGGTTGCCATGTACGGAAGCCTCGGAGGAGCAGCCTCCGGCCGGTCCTCCTAGCCTTCCTGTCAGTGTGACTGTCACGTCACAATGACAGTTAGAATACATTACACTACGTAGGTAGTGTAATGTAATCTAGCAGCAATCAAAGCTGCAAGTCTAAATGTCCCCTAGTGGGACAAGTAAAAAAAGTTAAAAAAAGGTATTAAAAAAGTGTAAAAATAAGTTATAAGTTGTATAAACCAAAAATTCATTTTTTCCTATAATAAGAATTTCATTATAGGAAAAAAATTAACACGTTAAAAAAAGTACACATATCTGGTATCACCGTGTTCGTAACGACCCCAACTATAAAACTATGTTATTTTTCCAGCACGATGAACACCCCAAAAAAAAATCTATAAAAAAAAACTACACCAGAATCGCTGTTTTTTTTGGTCACCATCCCTCCCAAAATAGAGAATAAAAAGTGATCAAAAAGTTGCAGAAAATAGTACCGATAAAAACTACAACCCGTCCCGCAAAAAACAAGCCCTTACACAGCTTTTTTGACAAAAAATAAAAAGTTATGGCTCTCAGAATATGGTGACACAGAAAATAAATTATTTTATAAAAAAAAAGTGATTTTATTACGCAAACGCTGCAAAACATAAAGAAACCTATATACATATGGTATCGCCGTAATCGTATCGACCTGCAAATAAGGTAAAATTGTCATTTATAGCGCACGGTGAAAGCCGCAAAAAAATAAACTAAAAAACATTGTCATAATTGCTTGTTTTTGGTCACCCGGCTTGCAAAAAAAATTGAATAAAAAGTGATCAAAAATTCTCATATACCCCATATACGAATGAAAACTACAGATTTTCCCGCAACAAATAAGCCCTCACACAGCTCCAGTGGAGAAAAAATAAAGAAGTTATGGCTCCCAGACTATGGCGATGCAAAATGTGCAGTGTGTTCAAAAAGTGGATAAGATCGGGCGCCATTTATCAGTGCGACACCGGCTACATATCTAGGAATTATGAACTGAAACACCAGTAAAACCCCAAACAGAACTATTACCAAGCAAAATCTGTGGTCCAAAAGCAAAATGGCGCTCCCTCCCTTGTGACCCCTGTAGCGCACCCAAACAGCAGTTTGCGCCCACATATATGGCATCGCCATACCCGCTTAACATTGTATGAGGTATTTGTCTTCAGTGGCACAAACTGGGCACAACATATTATGCACTAAAATGGCATATCAGTGGAAAATTGCAATATTCACTTTGAACCATATGCTGTGCATTAATCCCTATTCGCACTATGACTTAATTGCACGGGTTGATGTATGGAGCGGGCTCACGTGCTGAGCCCGCTCCATATACGCTGCGGGTGTCAGCTGTGCATTACAGCTGACACCCGGGACTAACGGACAGGAACAGAGATCGTGCTGTTACAGAAGCCTGTGGAAATAACAATATACTGCAATACATTAGTATTGCAGTATATTGTACCAGCGATCCAATGATTGCTGAATCAAGTCCCCTAAGGGGACTAATAAAATGTGTAGAAGAATTAAACTTTTTAGTAGTGAGAAAAAAATAATTGAAAGTTAAAAAAAAAAACCTTTTCCCAATGTAATGTAAAAAAAATAAACAAAATTGGTATCGCTACGTCCGTAAAAAGGCCAAACTATTACAATATACCATTATTTAACTCGCACGGTAAACACCGTAAAAAACGTAAATAATTTAAACCGCCAAAATCGCTGTTTTTTTGTCACCTTAGCTCTCCAAAAAAATGTAATACAACTTTTTTTTATCACTTTTTATGTACCAAAAAATGGTACCAATAAAAACTACAGCTTGTCCCGCAAAAAATAAGACCTTCCACCGCTCAAGCAACTGAAAAATAAAAAAGTTACGGTTCTCAGAATGTGGTGAAACAAAACAATTTTTATTTTAACAATTAGATTTTTCTTTGTAAAAGCAGTATAATATAAAAAAAACTATATAATTGTGGTATCAACGTAATTGTATTGAGCCGCAGAATAAAGTAAAGTTTTAGTTTTTACCGCACGGCGAAAGCTGTAAAAACGAAACCCCCAAAAAGTGGAATCAGATTTTTTTCCAATTTCAGCCCGCAAAGAATTTTTTTCAGTGTCCCAGTACATTTTATGGTACTTTAAATGGTGTCAATAGAAACTACAACTCCTCCCGCAAGAAATAAGCCTTCACAATACTCTACTGACGGAAATAGAAAAAAGTTATGGCTCTTGGAACGCGGAGAGTGAAAAACAAAAATAAGAAAGCAAAAAATGGATCAGTCCTGAAAGGGTTAATTAATTTCTAATGAAAAACGTATGACCACATGTGGGGCATTTCCGTAGTCGGGAAAAATTGCTTTACAAAAATTGGTAGTTTTTTTCTCCTTTATCCCTTGTGAAAATGAGAAAATTCAACATTTCACTGGAAAAAATTGTGATATTCATTTTCGCAGCCTAATTCTAATAAATTCTGCAAAAATGCAAATGGCGCTTCTTCCCTGCTGAGCGCCGCCATGGGTCCAATCAGCTTTTTGCTACCACATATGAGGTATTGTCGTAATCAGGAGAAAATGCTTTACAAATGTTGTGGTTCCTTTTTTCCTTTATTCCTTGTAAAAATTAAAAAATGTTATGTTTTTCAGAAAAAAAGTAGATTTTAATTTTCACGGTCTAATTTCACTAAATTCTGCAAAAAACCTGTGTGGTCAAAATGCTAACTAAACTCCACTGTTTCCACTGTTTTGGTCCCTCCAGGGCGTTGCAAACATGGCACTGAAAACCATTCCAGCAAAATCTGTGCCCCAAAATCCAAATGGTGCTCCTTTCCTTCTGAGCCCTGCTGTTGGTCCAATCAGCAGTTTATTACCACATGTGGGGTATTGCCGTAATCGGGAGACATTGCTTTACAAATGTTGGGCTGCATTTTCTTCGTTATTCCTTGTAAATATTAAAAATGTATATGTTTTTTCAGAAAAACAGTAGATTTTCATTTTTACAGACTAATTCCAATATATTTAGCGAAAAACCTGTGTGGTCAAAGTACTAACTATACCCTTAGATAAATTCCTTGAGAGGTGTAGTTTCCAAAATGGGGTAACTTTTTGGGTGTTTATACTGTTTTGGCACCACAAGACCTCTTCAAACCTGACAAGGTGCCTAAAATATATTCTAAGAAAAAAGGAGGCCCAAAATCCACTAGGTGCTTCTTTACTTCTGAGGCCGGTGTTTCAGTCCAATAGCGCACTAGGATCGCATGTGGGATATTTCTAAAAACTGCAGAATCTGGGCAATAAAATATTGAGTTTCGTTTCTCTGATAAAACCTTCTGTGTTACAAAAAAAATTTGATAGAAATGAATTTCGGGAAAAAAAAATAAAATGTGAAAATGTCACCTCTACATTGCCTTAATTTCTGTGAAACACCTAAAGGGTTAAAGTTTCCCTTGCTAGAAATCTCAAAGAAAAGAGTCAGAAGTGTCAAGATTCTGAATACACATGACGTTCAGGCTGGATTTCATGTGTATTCATTATCAGGACACTTGATTAACGTTAATCTCTGTTTATGTGGCTGCACATCGCTGCTGTGTAAATCAATGGAGATGAGTGTATGATGCTGACTGGTCACAGATTGGTCAGCGTCATACACGTAAACACGCCCAGTTAAAAACACAATACACGCCCAGTTGGACATAACGAAAAAAAAACCGCCCAGTTGTCCATTTCAGTTGCCCATTCCTGAACCACCGACAATTTGGAGGACACGGCGGAGGACACAGACTTGCCAGAGTCTCAGCCGCAACCTCCTGCTGGACATGAGCTGCCCCTTAGCCCGGAGCCTATACCCCTGGACTCCGCCCCTGCAGAGTCTGCCTGTGCCGTTGCCTCTCCGGCTGAGTAGCGCCCCCTGCGACCAACGACTCGCCGCCGCCGTGCTCAACAGCCAACCGCCGGCGGACAAGTGGATACGCGGGTCCTAGAGTACCTGAGGCAAGCCGCGGACGAGGACGGGCAGGACTTTTTTGCCCGGGGGATTGTTACCCTACTAAGGAGGGTCCCAATGGATCGGATGGCCCGCCTCCACGCCTCCATAATCACTCTAATTGACTCCTCCACCCCCCCCCACAATCCACACCACTGCTTCACGGCAATCGAGCAGTGGCGTGGATTTGCCATGCCCGCCACCACGCCAAATTTGCCCGCCCCATATCACCTACCCACACCGATCGCACGGCCTCTCCCCTATATGAGACCTATGGCTCCCCCTTTCCCTGCCCCAACTTACCAGGGGCATCATCAGCACCCCTATGCTGGAGAGGAACATCCTCCGCAGCTCGATGTCCAGCATAGTGGTGCTGAAATGCCCGCTTACTCCTCCCCGGGCCACCACTACCAACACCTCTGAGCTTGTTGGTGTGCTGCACGTTTCCAGCACGAGTTTTGAAGGGCTCGCAACTCGGCCCTCTGTGTTTTTTCCACCATGTTGGTCATTGTTTCTTTATGATGGCTTGTTGAGTTTATTTCCACACCATGTTTATCTACTGTGAAGACCAAACACATAAACATGGATGTTCATTGTTTCAAGTGCGTGGTGTTTTTATTTCACACCCCTCAACACAATGTTTGCCCCACATTTCTTTAGACTATACACTCACACACTGCTGGGCTTTGGCCCAAATGCATGCACACGTGTTATGAGGTATTAGTTCATCTATATGGGTTTGCCATTGTTTGCAAGAGATGAGAACGTTAGGGTGCTGTCATGTGACTCTAGGCACACTAAGGACAGTCGCAATTGGACTCGCCTAACTTTTGGACGACCATCATTAATCTCCTGAAAATATGTTTCCCAATGGCCTGATCAAACCCCCACAGATGTAAGCTCGCAACCCGCGTCAAGGGTCCTCATGTATTGCGAGTCCCTAACCCTACACGAACATAACCTAAAACAACAAACACTGTCCACTTGGGACCTGTGTCCTGAAACCTCCAAAAAATAGACAACCCTTCAAATGTCATCACGCCCCCATGGTGCGGCTCCTGATGAGCTCTCAAAATATGCCGCCAAAGTATCCCGCACTCGAAGTCCGGATGTGAGAGATCGGCAGAGAGGAATAGCCGGGACAGGGTCGCTGGTGGCTGCATGTGTTAGGATAAATTCTGCATCAAAGCTTGCATCATTAATGCGGCAGAAGTTATGCAGAACGACACACGCTTGTATAACACGAGTCACATTCTGCATTGACAATTGCATTGTCGACAGAAAGACCCGCCACCTGTTCGACATAATGCCAAAGGCACATTCCACACATCTACGAGCTCGGCCTAGGCGGAGATTGAACATGCGGCGACGCTCATCTAAGCCCTTTCTTGCAAAAGGCCGCATGACTTGCCTTGTCAGGGCAAACCCCTCATCCGCCACGATGACATATGGGATTGGGGGTCCGCTGGAGCCAGGGAGGATGGAAGGTTCCGGCACCGCCAGTCGATTATTCAAGAGTCGCTTCCCCATTCTTGATGAACGGAATATGCGGGCATCTGCAGAGCTTCCATACGAGCCGATGTCAACAATAGTGAAACAATAATTTGTGTCCGCCAAGGCCAACAATACCATAGAAAAATACTGTTTGTAGTTATAGTATCGCGAGCCACTGCGTGGGGGCTTCTTCACCCGAATGTGTTTGCCGTCTAGGGCACCAATGCAGTTAGGAAATTAAGTTGCTCTAAGAAATCCCTCCGAAAATCTAAGCCACTGTTCTGTCGAGGCATGACCGTGGTCTTTAAGCTCTGCCACAACACGACGCAGGTGGATGTGACAATGAACTAAATGGTGGTCACTCCCAAAAGAAATTCGAAATGTAACGAATGGTAACTATTGCCTGTGGTCAGAAATCTAGAAAGCAAAGAGAAAGAAAAAGAAAGCTACAACACATGTTAGGGGGGCTGGTAAAACTGACAGCGTCATTGACTAAGTAATTGCAACTGCACACATACCTCAAGGTCACAAGCAGACGTTCCTCAGGGGAAATGCAGCGTCTCATGTTGGTATTCTGGTATGTGATGCCAGGGCGAATCTGCTCAAGCAGAAGATCAAATGTGGCCACAGACAAGCGGCAGAACGCTCTAAATTTTTCGGGGTGCCGGCGAACGTCCTCATACAGAGTATGAAAATGCCCTTTGGAGATTCGTTGGGCCACAAGTGGATGAACCCAAAAGCAACATCTTCCACGCGTCTGGTTCTGCAGCATGGGTCGACGGTCCCCAAAACGACGCAAGGTCATCCATGCAAGAAGCACACGTGCCAGCGACTGAGAAGGCATAACTGTGCTTTGCTAATCCAAAAACGACTCAAATTGAGAAACACACACTGGGCTTTCTGCAGAGGCTGCAATTAAGGCGCAAAACCTGTTTTCACAGCAAGCAAGGGTTGGGCCAGTAGGCCTATTTGTAGGCTGGCCACGCATTAACGGCGTCTGCGTTTTTTACGCGTGTTTTAAACGCTGGTCGTTCGTGCTTTTGAAACGCAACAACGCTGGGTATACGCATTGCAAACGCAATGGCAACGCGCGCAATACGCAGCGTGGTTTTCGAGCGCAAAACGCACACGCTCGTGTAAATGAGGCCTAAAGTGTATGTTCACAAATGCCAGAAGTCTAGCAAGCAAAATGGGGGAGCTGGAGGCCATGGTACTTGAAGAAAATATAGATATAGTTGGTGTTGCTGAAACATGGCTGGACTCTTCACATGATTGGGCTGTAAATCTACAGGGTTTTACACTGCTTCAGAAAGACAGGGCAAATAGGAAATGTGGTGGTTTATGTCTGTATGTGAGAAGCGATATGAAGGTGAGTGTGAATGAGACATTAGAGGGTGAAGATTGTGATGAGGTTGAAACCTTGTGGGTGGAATTACAAAGGGAGGTAAACACTATTATTTTTGGTGTAATCTATAAACCCCCCCAATATAACTGAGGAGATAGAATGTCAGCTATATAAACAGACAGAGCGGGCTGCACAGCCTGGTACTGTAGTGATAATGGGAGACTTTAATTACTGGTGTGAGGGATCAATACTATGTATATTGTTTGAAAAATATTATCCTCACACATATGTATATACATTTCAGTTCTTTGTGTAATATACTGATATATATAACAAGTTCTTTGTTCATGTCGGACACACCTATGGAAGACACCGCCCCCTGGAATGCAAAGAGGAGTGTGCAGAAGAATGTATAGGAAGATTTACAGCACAAGAGCCAATGGAATTCAAGCAAGTCCCACATCTATAGGGAGGGGCATGTGTCTTCTCTGTGTGTGTTTCTTTGTTCTGAATAAAGTTCAGTTCCTCCTGGCTGACATTGAAGCTGTACCTCAGACATTTGTGTGGTGTACTTCTCTCCAGGCATGCCTTCAGCTTTCAATTTACAGAGGTGGTTATTCGGTGTGAAATACGGACCTGACATTTGGCGCTCGAACAGGGACCTCACTCGAGGAAAAATCAAAATCCGGACAGTCGACAATCACAGGGTGAAACAGAGGACTCAAAGTTGCTCACTGAAGGAATTTGATCACCTCCGCAATAACACGGTAAGCGAATTGATTTTATAAATCTTCGTCTTATCTGTGTTAGTGGGCAGTCTTGTGGCGATCTGTAGAACCCTTTTGTTGATTTCCTGGATTATCTCAGGCGACAGAGGTGATATTTTCCGCTGTGAGGTAAAAAAAACCTGTGAGACCTTAGTCGCGCCTGACTAACCATCCTCTGGGTAATTAGGGACTAAATAAAGATTATATAAGCGATCGGAGAGTTATCGACTGTGAAATTTTAATATTTCCAGTGTAGCCGGAGAATCGAAATAAAGATTATATAAACGATCGGAGAGTTATCGACTGTGAAATTTTAAAATTTCCAGCGTAGCCGGAGAATCGAAATAAAGATTATATAAGCGACCGGAGAGTTATCGACTATGAAATTTTAATATTTCCAGCGTAGCCGGAGAGTCTAAAATAAAATTATATTTCGGCGGACCGGGGGCTGTAGACTGAGGAATTTTAATATTTCCTGCGAGGCCTGGGAGTCGTTGACCGAAAATTGTTATATAAATTACGTGTATAATATAGACTGTTAGGCATATGATTTAATGAAGAGAAGAGGAAGATAGGAATAAGAAAGGTATTGTATGTATTAGAAAACAGGACCAGCCGACGCCCGGTAATGGCTTCCGTACCTCATGTTGAGTGTGTCCTCATTGTTGGTGGGAAACCACCCCCCCTTCACAGCTGCGCACTGTGTTTCCAATGGCAGAGGCTGCCCCCCCCTGCCCCTGATGTGGCCACGCCCGGCCCAACCAAATCAGTATGAAATAATCACCTTGTTAATTTTGTCATTTGTAGTGTTTTTTCTATTTACAGAAGTTCCAGTCTAGTTCACTGATGAAACAACACGTCATCATAATATAGAGATGGTGGCCGACAGATTGTATTGTTAAAGATTATGTGGTTGATGTTTTGAACGTAGATAATTCCTATACAATGGTGTGATGAATGATTGCAGATACGTATGTTGTTTTGCCGGCATTGAAAGTGTTAAGATTGTGAGACTAGAAGTTGTGAGAAATGAGTGTGTGACCCCCCTCCCTCTCCCCTGTAGTGTGCTGTGTTTGGGAGGAGGAGGGGGGCTGACTGGGTGCAGTCTGCAGGGCTGATGAGACAAAGGATTTCAATATGCACTGCTTTTAGATATATATATATATCAGTAATGTGTACAAACCTAAATAAATTTCTTCTCTTTTGCGCATGCGCTGTTGTTTATAAAAGTTACGATATTTATGTGTTCTGATGTGATCAGATTTCATGTGTTTTGATGTTAATTCAGATGTATTAAACTTTAGATACTGTGAGACACGGGGTTTTGAAAATGTATGTGCCCCCACCATTCCCTATTTATATATACAGTTTATTGGTTTGCAGTAATTAATGTTATCAGAGATAATATTTTTTGTTTTATTGAATAACTAACTACAATTGTTTTGTTTTTGATTTCACACATGAGTTATGTCATTGTAAAGATCAAATGTATTTTCGTCAGGAAAAAGTCATTTTTTTTTCAGGCTGTTGTACATTACAGGGGGTTAAATTAGTGTTATGTTGAGATGTAGTTTTGAACTCTGCTACATTACTTTTGCAGAGTCCACAAAGGGGGGAAGGGTGAAGGAACTGATCAGGTACAATTTTGGTTTGATCAGGTACAATTTTGGTTTGTTTTGAGTTAATTAATTTGGTTTCAGAAGATCTAAAAATGTGTAAGAGACCCCAATGAGTAATCCAGATTAAATGTGTATGAGAGTAACCTACATTTTGAGGTTTGTGTAGATGGTTGTGTAAGAGACCATCCCCCTCCAGCAAATTTACACAGGAGGCAGAGGTGACGTCACTCACACGAGTCTTTATGGATTTAGATGAGGGAGAAGGCAAAACAAAAATTGTCTGGACATTGTTAATTTGATGTAAAGTTTTTAGGAATGTTTTCTTTTTATTTGTTTTTGTATTAATCAAGTATTTGCAGAACCTGATAAAAGTGAGATTCTCAAAGTGCTCGTGATTATCAGATGAGTGTGGAGAAGTGTATAACATTTGGTTTTATTTTAGAGAATGAAGACACCACCCCTTTGAGATGTTCTATCTATATGTGACATGGGTTTTTAATGTAAATTTGTAATAAAGAGATATTTTATTATACAATATGTACAAGACAGGATACGAGGCACCAGGTAAATTACCCAGAAACCACTCTCACCTTCTTGTTCATCTCAAGGAGCGGAGCTGGAGGTGCTCGCTGAGGCTTGTAACCTGGCAGAAGGTAAGACGGCCGACATTTACACTGACTCTAGGTACGCTTTTGGCATCGCCCACAATTATGGGCCCATTGGTAGTAGGAACTTTATTGGATCATCGGGTAAGCCAATTGAGAGAGCGAGAGAAGACAGACCTGACAACAAGAGTATGTGCGGCCAGGTGTCAGTAAATTGGCTTGTCCCTGAATACAATAATGTCACCGCTAGGTTTGTAGCAGCCGGCATGATGTGCGCACGGCATGACATAGGTAAAACAGCAAAGGTACCTGTGAAAAGTGAAGCCCGGCCAGATTACCCGTCCCAGCGACTGCAGAACATACAACTACCCGTGGTAGAAGTGTATGACAAAGTGCTCATGTGTGTAGACCTGTTCTCAGGGGGGGGCCTGAAGCCCGGCCTGTATTTTTCCCACTGCAGACCTTGTGTGTAAGTGACGGGGGGAACAATGTTATCCCAAGTATTGAACTGGTGTTTGTACAATGATAAGATGTCAGCAGTTCTCTAGACATTGTCCCAAGGTTAGTTTGTTTAATAACTGTATTTAAGAAGGGTTGTGGGAATATTAAATACTGAGGTTAAGTTTTATGTAAAGTTCTGGACCAGCCTTAGCATTGGACTATTAGAGTCATGCGTCAGATAAAAGGTACAGAAGTGGAATATTCCCATTAGAAAACATTTTTATTTGTTTATTTTTTATTTTTGTTGTGAAAGGGAAATTTTAGAGCAGAGAATTCTGTGCAGTGTATATGTGTATGTATAGATATGTATATAAAGAAGAAGAATCAATTTGTACGTTTTAGTTACTGACCAGTGTGAACGTTTGATGTAAAGATGCTATTTGTTAATGTTTTTCTTCAAATTAATTATTTGATTAAGATCAATTAATGTTTATACAATGAAAAAGCTTGTTCTCCACAGGAAGAGTCCAACTGGGAGCGGAAGGCGTGAGAACCAGATTCTGACAGAATGTGGATGGATAAAGGAAGGTAAACCGGTACCACCCAAGGCACTCTTGATGGCTTTTGCATTGATGGTGGATGACCTCACATATGCCCCAAGACTGCAAGGATCGATTTGGTAAGATCTAATTGGTATGTCCCAGGTTTTACAGCTGTCGCTGCTAAATTCTGTTAGAGCTGTTTGATTTGCCTACAGAACAGTCCTGGCAGACCGGTGCCAACCTTATCATACCCGCCTCCCACGAAGAGAACCGACCTTGAGAGGCCTTCCCAGGTAGAACGAACCAGATTAGAGTAAGAAAAATAGGTTTAAGACGCTTGTCAGATAAACATGTGGAATCTGTGTATGTTTCTGTGAGGTGGAGATGTTCCAGGCAATCAGCTGAGATCAAGGTACAAATCCTGCTGAAAGGGTATCACCAAGTGCAAATGAAATGTACCCAATAAGTTACACATCTTCTAGGTGCCCTGTCCATTGTAACAGAGAAGTTTTTCCTTATATAAAGGTGTTTGATGTCATTTAGGGGCCTGACATTATTGTATGTACTTAGAACAACGTTTATAGTGTATGCGGAAGATGTTATCACCAGATTAGTATTTATTTTAACAATTGACAAGAGTTGGGGGTCCCCAGCAAGTGCCAGTAAATATGAACTAAAAGACTTTTAACACGATGAACTCCATCACTGAGATGCGGCAGGCACAGCCTGAGCCAGTTCAACGCGTTTATCATGAACTGACGGCAGTGTCACAATTCTAAGCGGCCGCCCAGACAAGTAACTTGCCAGAGGAAGAGTACAGATGCGGAGGGTTTGATAGTCACAGTACAACTCCACTAATCCGCCTACGTGGGATCTCACCCCAGGCTCACAACATGAGGTGCTATGTACAGCCCGATGACGTAAACCAAAGGAGACGGTGTCGGACAGATGAGAAGGACCAAACCAAGTCCTGATGACGTCAGCAAAGATCAAAGTAAAGACCAAAGACCTGAGTGAATCCGTCAGCAGGATCAAGTGTTTTGATAAGTAAGTGGCTAGGAGGGGGTAATAATAACTCCCCCACTGGACACCAACGTAGTCTGACTCCACAATTGTGTGGGTTACCCTGAGGGTGACAGTCAGTGAAGAGCAGAAGACAGGAGAAGAAGAAGACGATGGTGTACAGGACTGGCAATTAACTGATGGGACCCGAAACCTGAGGGTGATAGCATTATGATTATTAGTTGAGGCCCTATTGTTTATAATGTCTGAGGTTTATAATTATAATGTATGTGTGTAAATATGCCACGGTGCTGTAAATTACAATCTGAGGTGTTTTATGTGGAGGTGTGAGGTGAAGGTCACTGTGCTGCCCATGACCTGTCATATCTGCAGGGGTAAAGTCCCATTAGGACAGTAAGTGACAGTGCGACAATTACTGTTAATAAAAATGTAGACCGGATTAATTATATATATATATTACAACCAGCAGCGGTTTGTAGATTATATCAAGACAACCATCCTGTATCCAGAGGAGAATAGGGAAAGTTAGGACCACTCCGACATCTTGGAAGTCCAGGTACAAAGGGGGGTTACTCATCAGGAGTAGCTCGTCTCAAGCTGGTGAAGAAATCCAAAACCCCTACCCGCCTGGTTCGAGTGGTCAGTGGTAGGTTGCTAGGCAAGACTCAGGGATAGAGTAATAATATTTTTAGGGGGGACTGTGAGGGATCAATACTATGTATATTGTTTGAAAAATATTATCCTCACACATATGTATATACATTTCAGTTCTTTGTGTAATATACTGATATATATAACAAGTTCTTTGTTCATGTCGGACACACCTATGGAAGACACCGCCCCCTGGAATGCAAAGAGGAGTGTGCAGAAGAATGTATAGGAAGACTTACAGCAGAAGAGCCAATGGAATTCAAGCAAGTCCCACATCTATAGGGAGGGGCATGTGTCTTCTCTGTGTGTGTTTCTTTGTTCTGAATAAAGTTCAGTTCCTCCTGGCTGACATTGAAGCTGTACCTCAGACATTTGTGTGGTGTACTTCTCTCCAGGCATGCCTTCAGCTTTCAATTTACAGAGGTGGTTATTCGGTGTGAAATACGGACCTGACACTGGGATATTAATTGGTGTCATGGTTCGACTTAAACTGCAAAGGCGAGACATTTCCGCAACCTGTTGCAGAAACATTTTATGGGCCAGTTTGTGGAAGACCCGACTAGAGGTGAAGTTCTGTTGGATCTGGTCTTTTCTAATAATGCAGAGCTTGTTGGGGACGTGAATGTTCGTGAAAACCTTGGTAAAGGTATGTGCACATGATGAGAGGCTTTTACGTCTGAAAAGACAGACTGTTTTCAGGAGAAAACAGCTGCCTCTTTTCAGACGTAAAAGCTCCTCGCATTATGCGAGGCGTCTGTGACGCTCGTAAATCTTGAGCTGCTCTTCATTGACTTCAATGAAGAACGGCTCAAATTACATTGCAAAGAAGTGCCCTGCACTTCTTTGCCGAGGCAGTCAATTTACGCGTCGTCGTTTGACAGGTCGTCTGCACAGTACGTCGGCAAACCCATTCAAATGAATGGGCAGATGTTTGCCGACGTATTGTAGCCCTATTTTCAGGCGTAAATCGAGGCATAATACGCCTCGTTTACGCCAGAAAATAGGTCGTGTGAACCCAGCCTTAGACTGGGTTCACACGACCTATTTTCAGACGTAAACGAGGCGTATTATGCCTCGATTTACGCCTGAAAATACGTCTCAAATACGTCTGCAAACATCTGCCCATGACTTTCTATGGGTATGATGCTGTACTGTTCCCACGACGCGTAATTTTACGTGTCGTTCGTCAATTATGACGCGTAAAATTACACCTTGTAAAAAGAAGTGCAGGGCAATTCTTCAGACGTATTTGATGGAGCGTAATTCCATTGAAGTCAATGGAATGTTCAAAAAACAGTGTCCAGGCGTTTGGAGCGTATTTTGAAGCGTATTTTGAGGCGTTTACGCCTCAAAATACGCTTAGAATTACGCCTGAAACCTGGGAAACACTCCACCAAAGGGGTGTTGCTTAACCGGCCATTTTGAAAGGCCAGTTCAGGGGGAAAGTTAAGAATTTGAAAAAGCTATTACCAGGAGGTTCATCATGGCACCCAGACCCTATAAGAGGATGCACATAGATGTGGATGCCCTAATAAGTGAGGTAAGGACCAGATTGAACTACCAATTATCTCTGTTTTGGAGTTTCCATATTTTTAGGGCTAAAATGTTTTGGTTAAAGCTGCAAACAGTATGCCAGAGCAAACATTTGTCTAGACAGTTTTGTTAATGTGAGGTAATGTGTTCCTTACATCTGCATCTATTTCTATACGTTATTGCTGTTTACCTGCCACTATGCACTGTATCCTATTTTGGCAACGCTTTGGAAGCATGCATGTTGTTTGCAAGATGTCCAGGTGACATTTTACATCCTCACACCTCACCTCATGTGCAGCAGTTATGAACTTGACACTGTGTGTGTAAAGGATCTGCCAGACACA
Organism: Rhinoderma darwinii; assembly: GCF_050947455.1. Taxonomy (NCBI): domain Eukaryota; kingdom Metazoa; phylum Chordata; class Amphibia; order Anura; family Rhinodermatidae; genus Rhinoderma; species Rhinoderma darwinii. The sequence goes on along the minus strand of NC_134688.1, from coordinate 322,301,410 downwards.
ACTTCTGTGTCGATGCCCATAGGTAATCAGTCTGCACCTGCTTCTATGTCTGTGAGACTGACTCCATCTTCCACCACCCAGGATGGCAGGCTTAGGAGTGGGAAAGCCTATCACAACCTGGCCAGACGGAGCTAGCTCCCGCCCTCTGTCTATTTATAGCTGCCTTTCCTGTTCCTCCTTTGCTTGTGATTCTTCTCTGCTGGTTTCCTGGCCCTGCTGCAGCTTCTTGAACTACTGATCCTCTGCTTGTGTTTGACCTTGGCTTTACTGACCACTCTTCTGCTCTGCGTTTTTGTACCTCGCTCATCTCCTGGTTTGACTCGGCTCGTTCACTTTGCTTGTTGCTCACGGTGTCCCCGTGGGCAACTTCCCCATTTCCCTGGCTTCTTTGTACCCTTGTCTGTTTGTCTGTCGTGCACCTATTGAGTGTAGGGACCGTTGCCCAGTTGTACCCTGTCGCCTAGGGCACCCTAGTAGGCAGGGACTGAGTGGCGGGTAGATTAGGGCTCACTTGTCTGTCTCCCTACCCCGACATTACAGTGTGTTTTCATGAGGTGATTCTATGTATTGAAACACTCTATACCTGTCTTGGCTTTTGTTAACTGTGTATGTAACTTGTAGGTGGACTTTTGCCTGCATATTTGGGACTACTTCATGGTGTGCTAAAGTGTGTGACAAATGTCCGCTGGTTGACATTATTTAAAGTGACGACGTGCATTTGTTTGTTCTGTGTTCGGAGCACAGCATCGTGTAAACCCCACACAATTGGTCATTCCCTGTGTTTCTTGGCATGTCCAACCCTCGCGGATACCATTACGCACTTTACACCACGAAGTAACCTTAGTAGCCACATGTTCTTAAAGTGTTTGTGTTGTAAGGATTTCAAATCAGGAGCTTAGCATGTTTGTCTTTCAGATTTCTGTAAGTACACTGCAGAAAACCTGAGGAGGCAAACCGGGCCTTTGTCTACACTCGTTTGTGTAGACTAAATTTGTGTGCTAAGCTAAGTGTTCGGCTAATTTATCTGTGCGTTTTTCTTAAAGGTGTAGGCGCGCCCAAATATATGGGATAAGAGCAATTCGGCATACAGCAACCGTGGCCTCCGCCAGGATGCGTGGGAGGAAATCTGTAAAGTGCTGTACCCCGATTGGATGGCTCGATCAAACAACGAGCAGGGTGTTATTGGTGAGTGTTCATAATATCTACACATAGGTTCTTTGAACTTAATGAGGTTGTGGCGTTTAAACGACAAATGCTGTGTATGTGCGGAACAATGCTTTACTCAGGACAGTCTGGGACGCCTCTGAGGAGCAACCAAAATGTTCCTGCATACAGACGCATCTTTGCAATTGTGGTGTTTCAAGCACAATTGTGTTTCTAAACAAACAACCAAATCAAGTGCCACTTCCATAAAGGTATACTATCATGTTTCGGAATTGACTGTTTTTTTTTTTGTATTATCTTTCAGAAAAGGATCTGCAGAATCGCTGGAAAAGCGTGAGGGATCGCTTCCAGAGGGAGATACGTAAGGCTGAGAGGAATGGGTCCTCTCCCTCCCAAGAGTCGCAGTGTCCTTTCCATCAGGAGCTGCTGTTCCTCCTGCCCAACAGGGCACTACACCAGTAAGTTGGTGTACATTTAATTCTGAAGGGCTGACAATTCTCAAACACCACATGCTGGTCATTTGTAGGCATCCGTTTACTGAATACATTTTGTTGTCATTTTGGTCATGTTAATTCCTCCCAGACCATTTCCCAATGTGGACTTTGTCATCCCAAACACAACTGTTGCTTGTCATTTTAGGGTTTCTTAATGATGGCGATGTTGGAACTGCGTCTTGCTAACATTCAATGTGGGTGTGTGTGGAGATGTCCAGATAACTTGTGACATTATAGAGAGCATACATGTTCATGTGAGCCCCTAAATGGCCTGCTCACTGGAACCGACGCATTGTCCTGATTCCCAAAAACAATGGTCCCCCCTGTTTACTTTGTCCCACAACACTGGCAGTGTCATGAAGGAGCGTAGGATTTGTGTTTGCTAAGCATTGTAAGCAATATTTCCAGGACCACTACATGCGTCATGCAAGTTGTCATGCTAGCAAAGGAAAATTATCAGCTAATTCTGCCCGAGGTGTTTGTTTAAGGAATGTGTTTCATGTCCTATTACTGCGTGTGGAATATGTTGTTGTTGACAAATAGTTGCCACGAAAATACACATGTTACTTGCGGTCACAACAGGCATTTAACTTTTTTATTTTCTTTATCCTAGGTCCAGTGGAAACGTCTGACGACGAATCGAAGGCCACCCTGTTGATCAGGACGAACAGCAGCAGAGGGAGAGGGAAAACACTCCATCTACCTCCCAACAACCAACACCCGAAGCGGAGGACCACACCGAGGATGAGGCTGGTCCTTCATGGGGGGCCCCAGAAGCAGAGGGGTCCGACGACCACACGGAAGCACCTGCTGCTGCTGCCTCTTTGCCAAGGGCATCCCCAACAGGTCCGGCTCCCCCACCCGGACACCTTCCACCCGGCAGCGTACTCGAAGAACCCTCCGGACAATGGACAGGCAACTCGAGGTCGAGTCTGACGCCATGTCCTTTATCTGGAGGGTCCACGGCGACGATGAATTCGATTATTTTGGCTATGCCATAGCCTCTCGTTGCCGTCGGCTGCCACCGGAACCTGCCCAGGATGTGATCACCTACTTTCAGGCTGCGGTGACAGTCTTCGAGTTCGCTGTCCACATGCCCCTTGTTGAGGAGTTAATTGGCAACCTCAATAGGGCCGCGGGCCGTAGGGAGGGGCGTTCCCAGATGCCCCACAGCCCGAGATTGCAAAATGCCTCCACCCAGACGGAGCCCACAAACCCCCCGCCCTCCCAATCCAATCCCTCTGCTGGTTCCCATTTTGCCCAATCATTCTACCCTTACCCACCCTCCCAATACAGCACAAGTGGTTATCAGCCAGGTTACCCCCCAAACTTTCCACCTGCCTCAACATATGACTCTCCTCCCCGATTTACCAATATGTAATTGTCGTTTTGTCTGGGTGGAGGTGATGTAAATATGTTTGCAAACAATATGTTTTATATGGACAAGGAACATCCTGGTGTTTCAGGTAAAGTTTTACCTTTTGGTTTATGCATTAACCGTATGTTAAGTCACGATTAAACATTTTTTCCAGTACATCCCTCATGACAGCACCACAGGAGGTTGCCCTATTGACCTCTGTAAGGACAGGAAGACAGAGAGGTTAAAAGGCCCCTCCCCCCACCCACTTGCCAGTGTTCTTCCTGTCCCTACAGGGTCAGGAGCAGAGAGACGTCGCTCCTGTCTTGCTGCAGGAAAAAACTCGGGCAGGGGGCAAGATCGGGGGGTCCGTGCACTCCCCCTTCTCTTCCCCCTAAAGCCTAGGCTAACACCCCTCGAACGAGAGGTCCCTTAGCTCCCACCCTAAGACACCTACCGAAGGAATCCTAGGCAGGGTTCGGGTAGTGTGTGGGGGTTGGGGATTCCCAAGCAGGCTTCGGCCTGGCCACGTGACCAGGCGGGGACCGGCAGCTCCATAAGTTTGGACGCACCGGCAGGGATCCTCGCTGCGCCGCATAGCAAGCCTCAGTCGCCGGCTATGGCAGCTGCACTCCAACGAATAGCCGACCGGAAATTACGTCGGGCTACTTCCGGTCCACGGCCATCTTGGAAGGCGGGAAATTCAAAACGCCCGAATTTAAAGGGACACGCACAGGTATGTAGTTAGAGCTGATAACTCTAACTTGGATTATTTTTGTGGATTGCATATTGCATTGCCTGCTACCTGTCGCGGTATGGAACTTCCTCGTCCTGACGGAACTCCAGATATGTCCCAGGGTCACGTGAGTCTCACCCTTGGGGTAAGGGTTATGACTCCTTATGTATGCACACCATACTTTACCTACCTTCTGTTTTCTCTAGGATAAAGATTCCTCTCAGAGACAAACTGATAAAAAGAAGGTTAAAAAATGTGCGACCAATGCAAAAAAATTGTCAGAGTCACATAGGAAACAATTGTGTCAGGATTGTATTGCAAAAATACTAAAAGAGGTACAACCAACGTTCATGTCTGAACTTAGGGCTATGATTCGTGAAGAAGTGAGTCAGTCAGTAGCCTTCCTCACCCCTCCTCAAGAAACTCCCTCTCACTCCCGGGCAAAAAGACCACGGATGGAAGTGGATCAAAAATATTGTCCTCCCTCTCAGGGGTCTGACTCGGAGCAGGAGTGTTATTACCTATCGGAGGGTGAGTTAGAAGAAGGAGAGGAACTCTTGCCTTCAACTTCTTCCACTCAAGAGAAAAAAAAATTCTTCTCTTCCGAGATGTCTGATACCTTAATTCAGGCAATACGGGAAACCATGGATATTCCCGAAGAAGACCAACCACATACCATCCAGGATGAGATGTTAGGAGGTCTAACGGAAAAGAAAACGAAGGTTTTTCCGGTAAACGAAAATCTCAAAAGAATGGTGACAACTGAATGGGAAGATTCAGAAAAAAGGCTCTTCATTTCAAGAGATTTTAAAAACAGACTTCTCTTTGATTCAGAAGACACTAAACCTTGGGATGAGATCCCAAAAGTAGATGTCCCAGTAGCCAGGGTTGCTAAAAAAAAACGCAATCCCATTTGAAGATTCCTCGCAGTTGAAGGACGCCATGGACCGAAAGGCAGACGGGCTACTGAAAGAGCGTGGGAATCTTCCTCTGCTTTGATCTCGACTAATATCGCGGCCACATCAGTAGCAAGAGCAATGTTTATATGGTTAAACCAGCTGGAGACCCATTTGATGATGAAGACATCACGACAAGATCTATTAGAATCTCTACCCTTACTAAAGATGGCAACCGGATTCTTGGTAGACGCCTCAGCGGAATCTATTAGATTTGCTGCCAGGAATGGGGCTCTCTCAAATGCTGCTAGAAGAGCATTATGGCTCAAAATGTGGTCAGGAGATACGAAGTCCAAGAACAAATTATGTTCTATCCCGTTTACAGGGTCTCTGATGTTCGGTCCTCTCCTGGATAACATGCTGGAGAATGCAGCAGATAGAAAAAAGGGGTTTCCTGAAGAGAAACAAAAAAAAACCCCTCAGTATGGGAGGTTTCGCCAACAGAGGGATCCTACCTTACGGAACTACAGCGGGAAAGGGAAGTCCGGTCGCTGGAGTTACCCCAAAGGAAGAAGGGGTCGAGGATATCTCCTTAACCACAATAATTCATTTCAGCCCTCAAAGCAATGACGCCAAGAGCGTAGGAGGAAGACTCCTACAATTTTATCCCAAATGGTCGAGAATAACCCAGAACCCCTGGGTTCTAAAGATCATAGAAGAAGGGTACAAAATAGAATTTTCCTCCATTCCTCCAGAGAAATTTCTAATAACCCAGTACCAAACAAAAGACCTTCATCAGATCCTTACCCAGGACGTCCAGAAACTACTCAAATTGAGGGCCATTTCTCCAGTTCCCCACAACGAAAAATGCAAAGGCCACTATTCAAAAATCTTCTTAGTCAAAAAACCAAATGGTTCCTACAGGACAATAATCAACCTGAAGGTCCTAAACAAGTCGGTCAAATATCGAAAATTCAAGATGGAGTCTATCAGATTGACTATTCCTCTAATAAGGGAAGAGGCGTCAATGTGTACGATCGATTTAAAGGATGCGTATTATCACGTTCCTATCCACCCCGCTTACCAGAGATTCCTCAGATTCGCAATTCAGGACGGTCCTTCCATTCTCCACTTCCAGTTTGTCTGCCTCCCTTTCGGCATTTCCTCGGCCCCCCAGAATTTTTACAAAAATTATGGCAGAGATCATGGCATTTGTAAGAAGTCAGGGCATAGTAATTATCCCATATCTAGACGACTTCTTGTTGACGGCAGATACTCCATCTATCTTAGACAGTCATCGGTCACAGGTTCTTTCCCTACTACAGGAATTGGGATGGATAATCAAATTTCAGAAGTCAAGTCTTCCTCCCCAAAAACAGAATGTCTTCTTAGGAGTACTACTAGACTCCTCCCTTCAACATTCCTTCCTCCCAAGAGAGAAACAAATACTCCTACTGGCAGAAGTAAGGAAATTTTGGGGGAAAGACGCCTGTTCCATAAGGGAATGTATGCGGATGTTGGGAATGATGACGTCTTGCATCCAATCTATTCCATGGAGTCAATTTCACTCCAGACCCTTACAGAATCTGATCTTGTCCCAGTGGGATCGAAAACAGAACTCCCTGAATTCAAGAATTAAAATTTCCGAGACTGTGAAATCATCCCTCCTGTGGTGGCTCTGCACAAACAACATAGACAAGGGAGTACCTGGAGAATGGTCCCTAAACAGGGAAGCCTTTCTGTCCTTAACCCGAAGATGGGGTTATCCAAAAATAGAACTGTTTGCCACGAGGAAAAACTCCCAAGTAGAGACATTCTTCTCCCTAAATCTCAGAGACAACCCATTGGGAGTAAATGCATTGTCCTAACCCTGGGGCATGGATCTGGCCTATGCCTTTCCTCCGTTTCCTCTAATACCAATGGTATTAAGAAAAATCCAGGAAGGTTTGACAAAACTCATCATTATTCTTCCCTATTGGCCAAAAAGAAGTTGGTTTCCAATCGTAAAATACCTAGCGTTGGAAGACCCTATCATGCTCACAGTCAGGGAGAATCTTCTCTCCCAGGGTCCCTTATTCTTTCAGGGAATAGAAACTCTGAAATTGTCAGCCTGGATCCTGAAAGGCAGATCTTGAGGAACCACGGTCTGTCAGACGAGGTAATTTCAACTATCTTATCAAGTCATAAAGAAGTTACCTCTAAAATCTATCAAAAAATTTGGAAGAAATTCTGTTCCTGGTATGGAGACCCAGGACCAGACCCCTTTTCTACCAACATCGCGAAAATCCTAGATTTTTTACAATCGGGATTCAAAAAAGGGCTTAGCCCTAGTACCTTAAAAGTACAGATTTCAGCCTTAGGTAATTTTTTTAACACTCCCCTGGCTGAACATCGGTGGATCAGAAGATTCACTCAAGCGGTCTCTAAACTGAAACCTTCCCTAAAGAAATCAGTTCCTACCAGGGATTTGAATGTAGTTTTAACGACTCTTTGTGAGCCCCCCTTTGAGCCGCTCGACACAATTAGTATGCATTTTTTAACTCTAAAAGCTGCATTCTTAGTCGCTATTACTTCAGCAAGAAGGATTGGAGAAATCCAATCTCTGTCAGTCATAGAACCGTACCTAAAAGTACAAGAGCATAAGATCATTCTAAAGCTGGATCCTTCCTTTATTCCAAAGGTATCTACCGCTTTCCATCGAGAACAAGAAATAATTCTACCTTCCTTTTATCCAGATCCAAAAAACCAACAAGAAGAAAAATTCCATTGCCTGGATGTCAGGCGAACAATTCTTCAGTATCTGGATAGAACCTCCTCCTGGAGACAAGATACAAATCTATTTGTCCTGTTTGGGGGAAAGAATAGAGGAAAGAAAGCCTCAAAAGGCTCTCTAGCGAGATGGGTAAAAACTACCATACAAGAAGCCTACAAGTCCCAAGGACTATGTGCCCCACAAGGCATGAGAGCCCATTCAACGAGGGCAGTTTCGGCATCCAGTTTTGTGCAATTAACATGTCAGTTATTATCCCTAGAAATAAAATAGGGTTGCATCCATCCTGGTCTAGTAATTGAAAAACACTGGCAAGTGGGTGGTGGGAGGGGCCTTTTAACCTCTCTGTCTTTCTGTACCTACAGAGGTCAATAGGGCAACCTCCTGTGGTGCTGTCATGATGGATTCCTGGAAATACAATTACCGGTAGGTCTAATTCCTATTTTCTACAAATGTAACATGTCCCATGTGTTTTGGTGTTAACCCCTTAGTGACCACTAATACGCCTTTTTACGTCGGTCACTAATGGGCTTTAGGCTAGGCTGACGCCTTTTCACGTCAGCCTAGTCTAAGTCCTGCACGGGTCTCCCGTGCAGGCAGGAGCCGGGGCTCTGCTGTCTGATGACAGCTGAGCTCCTGCTCCAACGTCCGCGATCGAAGTTTACTTCGATCGCGGCCGTTTAACCCGTTAAATGCCGCCGTCAATAGCGACCGCGGCATTTAACTTTGTTTACAGAGGGAGTGCGCTCCCTCTGTCACCCATTGGCGGCCCGCGAATGAAATCGCGGGTCTCCGATGGGGTGTCATGGCAGCCGGGGGTTTGATAAAAGCCCCCAGGTCTGCCCTGGACATATTCCTGTTAGGACGCGCCGGAGGCACGTCCTAACAGATTGCCTGTCAGATTTACACTGACAGGCAATAATGCTCTGGTATACGAAGTATACCAGAGCATTATAGCAGCGATCGGAATATCGCACAGTAAAGTCCCCTAGTGGGACTAATAAAATCAGTTATCAAAGTGAAATAAATATTATTAATAAAAAGTACAGTAAAAAAATAAATAAAACCATTTTTTTCCATAAAAAGTGGTTTTATTTAGTAAAAGTGTAAAAAAATAAAAAAAGTACACATATGTGGTATCGCCGCGACCGTAATGACTCCATTAATAAAGTTAATATGTAATTTAAACCGCAAAGTGAACACCGTAAAAAAAAACGCAAAAAAACTTGGCGAAATTGCAATTTTTTTCCATTGCCCCCCAGAAAAGTCATAATAAAAATGAATCAATAAGTTCCATGCACCCCAAAACAGTACCATTCAAAACTACGTCTTGTCCCGCAGAAAACAAGCCCAAAAAATCACTACATTGATGGAAAAATAAAAAAATTACGGCTCTTGGAAAGCAACGATGCAAAAACAAATAATTTTAGTTCAAAAGTGTTTTTATTGTGCAAAAGTCGTAAAACATAAAAAAACCTCTACATATGTGGTATTGCCGTAATCGTACCGACCCATAGAATAAAGGTAACATGTTATTTACGTCGCATAGTGAACGGCGTCAATTTAAAAACGCATAGAACAATGGCGGAATTTCAGTTTTTTTTATAATCCCCCCCAAAAAGGTTAATAAAAGTTAATATAAAAATTATATGTACCCAAAAATGGTGCCATTAAAAAGCACAACTAATCCCGCAAAAAACAAGTCCTCATACAGCTATGTAGACGAAAAAATAAGAACGTTATAGCTCTTTGAATGCGACTATAGAAAAACGAATAAAATAGCTTGGTCATTAAGGCCTAAAATGGGCTGGTCACTAAGGGGTTAAAAAAGGGAGCACAACACAACACCACAAAGCAACGTTCAATGACAAAGCAAGACAACACATACGTTCTGTTTTTTTTTGTTTTTTTTAGTGTGGTCGAACTGTCCAACTTGGCACGAAACATTGATGCTTTATTCACACCAATACAACACATTGCAAAATATATCACATACATAGTGCACAGAAAGTGCGGAAGGAAGTTCATTTGGCTTAATAGGCACAATTTCGTCATGACAACACAGAATACACTTGGGCCTAGTCCGGGATCGGCTGCTGAACCCTCCACTTACTAACCATGATCCCAAAGGTGCACTCCACGAAGCGTCGTGCCCGGCTTAGCCTCTCATTGAAGACCGTCCTCCTGGTATCTAGTCTCCTCCGTGGGTATGGGCGCAGCAGGTTGGGCATCAGAGGAAAAGCCTCATCCGATACCATCACGAAGGGGACTGGATGCGTGGTACCCGGAAGAGGTTGGGGTGGAGGTAGAGTTACCTGATCTAGCAGGATTTGCTTCCCTAAATCCGAGGTCAGTAGCGCCCGGGAGTCCCCAGTGCTTCCATATGCGCCGACGTCAATAGCAACAAACTTGTACGAGGCATCAGCCACCGCCATCAGGGCCACGGAAAAATACCTCTTGTAGTTGAAGTATTGTGATCCTGACCCTGTGCTTACCGTCGACGGCGCCTATGCAATTGGGGAAATTGGCCACAGATTGAAAGCCTACTGCCACCTGCAACCAAATCTCCCGAGACGTACTGGGCATCACGATGGGCTGCAAATACTGCCAGATCACCTGGCATGTGCACCTGACAATTCCTGAAATAGTGGATTTCTCAACCTGGAATTGCAGGTGCAGGGATGAATAACTCTCCCCTGTTGGCAGAAATCTGAAAAAAAAAAATTAGGAACACGTATTCTTAATGGAACACCAGCATAACTTTGACATTCACATAGGAACAACTTAAATGACTGAGCAGGAAATTGCGAACCACCATACTTGACAATGTTTTACAAAAGCCTTTAAATAAATCCAAACACACCGCAACGTGATCAGCAGCCTCTCCACAGGACTAATGGCCGTGCGCATAACTGTATCCTGCCTCCTTAGATGGACCGACAGTATCTCCGCCAAAGCATCAAATGCCGGTATTGTCATCCGACAGAAATCATAACATTTTGGAGGAAACCTGGAGAGACATACACATTATAAGACATCCACAGACCCAAAAGGTATAACGTTACAGAAGAAATGTGGGTTAACTAAACGGCCATTGAAAGCCACATGGACAATGTGCAACATGTGCTTCTGCTATGTTGTATCTGTCTGGTTATGAAAAATGGGGGGGGACCCCACATCATTTTTTTCTGATTATACTTTTTTTTTCTTAAAAAGTTACGTGGGGTCCCCCCCATTTTTCATAACCAGCCAGATACAACAAAGCAGCAGCAGGCTAGCATTACCAGGGTGGGAAAGGCCATGGTTTTTAGGCTTTCCCAGCCTAATAATATCAGCCTGCGGCCGCCCCATTACACGAACATCACTACAGATGGTCGGGTACTGGATCGTACCTGCCTCTTGCCGGTACTCCTGATGGCGGTAGGTACCGGGGTAATAATGGGGGTTAGTGTTAGCCTTTTCACCAGCTAACACTAAGCCCCTCCTTAGTAATGGACGCTGTCAATCACACAGTGGCCATTACTAAGGCGGTAGTAACATGGTTAAAAAAACAGAGACATAAAAAAATATTTTATTGAAATAAAAAACACTGACACAGCCCACGTTAACCATTTTATTGAGAATAAAAAAAACGCCGTCTTTGAATTAGTCCTCGAGTCCGAAGTAGTCCAACAACTCAACCTGTCAAAAAACACAAGAAAATAAATAATCGGTAAGGGTATGTTCACACACTTAACAAAAAACGGCTGAAAAATACGGAGCTGTTTTCAAGGGAAAACAGCTCCTGATTTTTAGCCGGTTTTTAATCAATTAGCGTTTTTTTTGTGGCGTTTTTACTGACGTTTTTGGAGCTGTTTTTATATTAAGGCAATGCACCGTTACTTGAAAATGAGGCGTAAAATAACTACCCGTGGGAACAGAACGTCGTATTTCCCATTGAAATCAATGTGCAGATGTTTGTAGTCGTTCTGCTTCCAATTTTTCAGCCATTTTTCAGGGCGTTTACAGCCCGAAAAACGGCTGAAAATAGCCCGTGTGAACATGTGAACATACCCTAACACATAAAAAAAGCAAAGCCATGATTATACTTCCCTTTCCTGGCTCCAGCGCTGGAGCCATGGAAAACTTCTGACGTCACTGCCCATATATGGATAGTGACGTCAGGAGCAGTGCTGGAGTCCCCGAGCAGAGTGCTACTACAGGCTCTGACCCGGGACTATGGTCCAGGGAAAGATCCTGAGGTCGCCGTTTATGTATGGACAGTGATGTCAGGGGCTTCCCTAAAGTCAGAGTCTCCCAGGCAGAGCGCTAATAGAGGTTCTGCCCCTGGATATCCACAGGATATGTCATAAATGTCAGATGGATGCAGGTCCCACTTCTGGGACATGCACCTATCACTAGAATGGGGCCCCTGAAACCCTGTTCTACCTTTTTCTGCTCCTGTTGCCTCCCGGCCACTTCCTGACTATATGGTCGGGAGTTACGAAAACAGCGTAGCTCCCCCTCCCTAACACATAGCATTTACAGTAAAATCCTCCCTCCCCCACAAAAATGCAGAATCCCCCCCCCAGACATAATATTTAGTCAAGTCTCCCCTCCCACACAAAAACGATTTATAAAAAAAAATCCCCACACACACACGCACGCACGCACAGACACACACACACACACACACACACACACACACACACACACACACACACACTCAGTGGAGCGGCCAGCCAACCGGGAAAATTCCTGGAAAACTACATGGCCAATCCGCCCCTGCCTGTAGGCAGCACAACACTCATTATAGATAGCGCCACCTAAGCTCCCTCCAGCATTGGAATCCCCGGCCAGCGCTCTGGTCGAGGATTCCCTTCCTAGAGGGAGCCCGCACTGTCTGTCCATCCTCGCTTTAGATAGTGCCCTCTCCTGCAAATAGAAACCCCCCGCTGAAGAAAACATCACACCCCCCACTGTAGATAGCGCCACCTGAACTGACTCTAGGAGTGGAATTTCAGGTGCCAGATCACACTGGCCGGGGATTCCGCTTCTAGAGAGGCCCCTGATGTCACTGTCCATTTGGACAGTGACATTAGTGGCACTCTCTAGGAGTGGAATCCCCAGCCGACATTATGGCCGGGGATTCCGCTACTGGAGAAGCCCCTGGTGTCACTATTCATATATGGACAATGACGTCAGCGGCTCTCTCTAGGAGCAGAATCCCTGGTGTCAGATCGTTCTGTGCCGGGGATTCCACTACTGGAGAAGCCCCTGGTGTCACTATCCATATATCGACAATTACATCAACGGCTCTCTCTAGGAGCTGAATCCCCTGTGTAAGATCACTCTATTCCGGGGAGTCCGCTACTGGAGAAGCCACTGGTGTCACTATCCATATATAGACAGTGACGTCAGGGGCTACTCCTGGAACGGAATCCCCGACCTGGCAGGGGACTCAACTTTTAAAATTAGCCCCTGACATCACTATCCATATATGGACAGAGACATCAGGGGCTTCCTGTAGGAGCAGAATCTTCGGCCAGAGGTATTCCGCTCCTACAGGGAGCTGCAGTGGTGCTATTTACAGGAAGGGGTGCCATTTACGGGGGGTGGGTGGTAGGCCCTATGTGCAGTTGGGATATTGCTAAACACAAGGGGATGTTGCTATCTACAGGGGGGGTGGCGCTATTTACAGGGGGTGTGGTGCTGTCTACAGGGGTGTGCTATATACAGGGGGGTGGCACTATCTACATGGGTACTGTTGCCTTATATTGGTACTATCTACAGGGGACAGTGTGGTGCTATCTACATGGGCACTGTGTGTGGCACTATGTGGGCATTATCTACAGGGAGAACTGTGGCATTATGTGGGCACTGTGGTACTATTTACAGTGGGCACCATCATTTTGGGCACTGGCACTATCTATGTGGGCAATGTGGCACTATCTACAGTAGTATTGCATCACTATCTACATGAGCACTGTGGTATTTTCAAGGGGTTGGGACAAAAAAAACTAACAAATAAAATTCATCCATTGTTTTAACGTCCATGAAAAACGGATGGCGAATGATGGTTAAAAACGGTCAGACAACCGGGAAATGGATTCAAATTTTGACAAAACAGCCATGAAAAGCTAACAGTTGATTCGTTGTTGACTGCCATTTCTTTCACGGTCGTGTGTATATAGCTCTCTTCACTCTCCCCTCACAGCGATCCAGGATGATGGAGAGAGGACTACTAATCGGTACAGAGCTCTACAGTGTGTATATATATATACTATAATATCCTTTGTTGCCTTGGCTGTATGTTTCGGGTCATTGTCGTGCTGGAAGACCCAGCCACGAGCCATTTTTAATGTCCTGGTGGAGGGAAGGAGGTTGTCACTCAGTATTTGACGGTACATGGCTCCATCCATTCTCCCATTGATGCGGTGAAGTAGTCCTGTGCCCTTAACAGAGAAACACCCCCAAAACATAATGTTTCCACTTCCATGCTTGACAGTGGGGACGGTGTTCTTTGGGTCATAGGCAGCATTTCCCTTCCTCCAAACACGGCGAGTTGAGCTAATGCCAAAGAGCTCAATTTTAGTCTCATCTGACCACAGCACCTTCTCCCAATCACTCTCAGAATCCTCCAGATGTTCATTTGCAAACTTCAGACGGGCCTGTCCATGTGCCTTCTTGAGCAGGGGGACCTTGCGGGCACTGCAGGATTTTAATCCATTACGGCGTAATGTGTTACCAATGGTTTTCTTGGTGACTGTGGGCCCAGCTGCCTTGAGATCATTAACGTGTTCTCCCCGTGTAGTTTTCGGCTGAGCTCTCATCTTCCTCAGGATCAAGGATACCCCACGAGGTGAGATTTTGCATGGAGCCCCAGATCGATGTCGATTGACAGTCATTTTGTATGTCTTCCATTTTCTTACTATTGCACCAACAGTTGTCTCCTTTGTCACCCAGCGTCTTACTTATGGTTTTGTAGCCCATTCCAGCCTTGTGCAGGTCTATGATCTTGTCCCTGACATCCTTAGAAAGCTCTTTGGTCTTGCCCATGTTGTAGAGGTTAGAGTCAGACTGATTAATTGAGTCTGTGGACAGGAGTCTTTTATACAGGTGACCATTTAAGACAGCTGTCTTTAATGCAGGCACCAAGTTGATTTGGAGCATGTAACTGGTCTGGAGGAGGCTGAACTCTTAGGGTATGTTCACACGTAGTCAACAAAAACGTCTGAAAATCCAGAGCTGTTTTCAAGGGAAAACAGACCCTGCTTTTCAGACGTTTTTTTACCAACTCGCATTTTTCGCAGCGTTTTCACGCCGTTTTCGCGGCGTTTTTTACGTCCGTTTTTGGAGCTGTTTTCATTGGAGTCTATGAGAAAACAGCTCCAAAAACGTCCAAAGAAGTGTCCTGCACTTCTTTTGACGAGGCTGTATTTTTACGCGTCGTCGTTTGACAGCTGTCAAACGCCGACGCGTAAATAACAGGTCGTCTGCACAGTACGTCGGCAAACCCATTCAAATGAATGGGCAGATGTTTGCCGACGTATTGTAGCCCTATTTTCAGACGTAAAACGAGGCATAATACGCCTCGTATACATCTGAAATTTGGCCGTGTGAACATACCCTTAATGGTTGGTAGGTGATCAAATACTTATTCCTCTGTGCACAATGCAAATAAATATATATAATTTTGACTATGTGATTTTCTGTTTTTTTTATATTATCTATCTCTCACTGGTAAAATAAACCTAGCGTAAAAAATTTAGACTGTTCATGACTTTGACAGTGGGCAAACTTACAAAATCAGCAAGGGATCAAATACTTATTTCCTTCACTGTATATATATATACACTACTGTTCAAAAGTTTAGGGTCACTTAGAAATTTCCTTATTTTTGAAAGAAAAGCACAGTTTTTTTCAATGAAGATAACATTAAATTAATCAAAAATACACTCTATACATTGTTAATGTGCTAAATGACTATTCTATCTGCAAACGTCTGGTTTTTAATGCAATATCTATATAGGTGTATAGAGGCCCATTTCCAGCAACCATCACTCCAGTGTTCTAATGGTACATTGTGTTTGCTAACTGTGTTAGAAGGCTAATGGATGATTAGAAAACACTTGAAAACCCTTGTGCAATTATGTTAGCACAGCTGTAAACAGTTTTGCTGTTTAGAGGAGCTATAAAACTGACCTTCCGTTGAGCTAGTTGAGAATCTGGAGCATTACATTTGTGGGTTCGATTAAACTCTCAAAATGGCTAGAAAAAGAGAGCTTTCATGTGAAACTCGACAGTCTATTCTTGTTCTTAGAAATGAAGGCTATTCCATGCGAGAAATTGCCAAGAAACTGAAGATTTCCTACAACGGTGTGTAATACTCCCTTCAGAGGACAGCACAAACAGGCTCTAACCAGAGTAGAAAGAGAAGTGGGAGGCCCCGCTGCACAACTGAGCAAAACGACAAGAACATTAGAGTCTCTAGTTTGAGAAATAGACGCCTCACAGGTCCTCAACTGGCAGCTTCATTAAATAGTACCCACAAAACACCTGTGTCAACGTCTACAGTGAAGAGGCAACACCAGGATGCTGGCCTTCACTGCAGAGTGGCAAAGAAAAAGCCATATCTGAGACTGGCTAATAAAAGGAAAAGATTAATATGGGCAAAAGCACACAGACATTGGACAGAGGAAGATTGTAAAAAGTGTTATGGACAGACGAATCGAAGTTTGAGGTGTTTGGATCACACAGAAGAACATTTGTGAGACGCAGAACAACTGAAAAGATGCTGGAAGAGTGCCTGACGCCATCTGTCAAGCATGGTGGAGGTAATGTGATGGTCTGGGGTTGCTGTGGTGCTGGTAAAGTGGGAGATTTGTACAAGGTAAAAGGGATTTTGAATAAGGAAGGCTATCACTCCATTTTGCAACGCCATGCCATACCCTGTGGACAGCGCTTGATTGGAGCCAATTTCATCCTACAACAGGACAATGACCCAAAGCACACCTCCAAATTATGCAAGAACTATTTAGGGAAGAAGCAGGCAGCTGGTATTCTATCTGTAATGGAGTGGCCAGCGCAGTCACCAGATCTCAACCCCATAGAGCTGTTGTGGGAGCAGCTTGACGGTATGGTACGCAAGAAGTGCCCATCAAGCCAATCCAACTTGTGGGAGGGGCTTCTGGAAGCATGGGGTGAAATTTCTCCCGATTACCTCAGCAAATTAAGAGCTAGAATGCCAAAGGTCTGCAATGCTGTAATTGCTGCAAATGGAGCATTCTTTGACGAAAGCAAAGTTTGAAGGAGAAAATTATTATTTCAAATAAAAATCATTATTTCTAACCTTGTCAATGTCTTGACTATATTTTCTAGTCATTTTGCAACTCATTTGATAAATATAAGTGTGAGTTTTCAAGGAAAACACAAAATTGTCTGGGTGACCCCAAACTTTTGAACGGTAGTGTATATACATATATATATATATATATATATATATATATATATATATACTATACTATATTAGTCTATGGGGCTGTGCAGACATGTGCGTGATTTTTACTCAGCGTGAGTCCGCTGAAAAAAAGTCACGACACGTCCGTTCTTTGGGCGTATTTCGCGCATCACGCACCCATTGAAGTCAATGGGTGTGTGAAAGTCACGCATGCCACACGGAAGAACTTCCGTGGGACAAGCGTGATTCGCGCAACAGCTGTGAAAAGGATGAATGGAAACACCACATGCTTTTCTGTTTACAAACACCCAAACGGAGTGTCATTATGATGGCGGCCGCGCGAAAAGCATGCAGCCGTGCATCATACGGGGCTGACACACGCAGCTGCAAAATGCCGCGTGTGAATCCGGCCTGATACTGTGTGTGCAAGCCTCAGGACCTCGACCTCTAGTCCCGCATATAGATATCCAAGAGATAGGCAGCACTCCACACAAACTTGTCAAGTGAAAACAGATTTATTCACCCATATAAAGTGTGACTTTTCAGCCCCAGTGTGGCCTTTCTCATGCTAGTTTAACAATGTGCAGAACACAGTTTAAATATCATACAAAATGCAACTCAATGATTACATTAATTATAAAAAAAAGTGATAAATATATATCAACTGTCTCATATTATAAATATCCCCTGTTATAGTTTAAAGTGACAAGTGAAAAATAGTAAATATATATTAAATACATATACAAAATTTATTTTAAACCATTTACATGTGGTTAATCAGTTAAAGAGGCTCTGTCACCAGATTTGGCAACCCCTATCTGCTATTGCAGCAGATAGGCGCTGCAATGTAGATTACAGTAACGTTTTTATTTTTAAAACAAGCATTTTTGGCCAAGTTATGACCATTTTTGTATTTATGCAAATGAGGATTGCAAAAGTCCAACTGGGCGTGTTTAAAGTAAAAGTCCAACTGGGCGTGTATTATGTGTGTTACATCTGGGCGTGTTTACTTATTTTACTAGCTGGGCTTTCTGACGAGAAGTATCATCCACTTCTCTTCAGAACGCCCAGCTTCTGGCAGTGCAGACACACAGCCTGTTCTCGAGAGATCATGCTGTGACTTCACTCACTTCCTGCCCCAGGTCCTGCATCGTTTCGGCCACATCGGCACCAGAGGCTACAGTTGATTCTGCAGCAGCATCAGCGTTTGCAGGTAAGTAGCTACATCGACTTACCTGCAAATGCCGATGCTGCTGCAGAATCAACTGTAGCCTCTGGTGCCGATGTGTCCTCGCTCGTCCGACACGATGCAGGACCTGGGGCAGGAAGTGAGTGACGTCACAGCGTGATCTCTCGAGAACACGCTGTGTGTCTGCACTGCCAGAAGCTGCGTAAAACTCATGACAGGTCCTATATTTCTGCGTTTTTCGCGCATCACGCACCCATTGAAGTCAATGGGTGCGTGAAAATCACGCGCACCACACGGAAGCACTTCCGTGGGACGCGTGTGATTCGCGCAATAGCAGTCAAAAGTATGATGTTTACAAACATCCAAACAGAGTGTCATAATGATGGCGGCTGTGCGAAAATCACGCAGCCGCGCATCATATGTGATGACACACGGAGCTGTTAAGTGCCTGTTGCGCGTGCAAAATGCTGCGTTTTTTGCGCACGCAAAAACGCACACGCTCGTGTAAATCCGCCCTCAAAGAATGAAAGAAGGACATTCTGTCTCATCCGCATGTCAACCCGTACATGAGTAACCAGTCCCTTTCTCAAGAGGGCCTGATTGTCCAGTTACCAGATGCATATATGAACAATATGTGCAGATCGCACACCATGCTCGTGTTCGAGAGACCAATTCGCGGAGTGCTGGTTTCAGTACCGCACATAAAGCTTGTCCATATCTAGGTAAATCATCCAAACTGGTATCACCCCTAGCAACCATATAACATTAAAATATTTTTAATAATAATATTCATCAGAGTGAAAAACATATAAAGAAGGACATGTATACATATATATTGGACATGCATAACATTAGTATATTTTGCCGTAACTCGGCCTAAACATTAGCTCATATAAATATCATTCCAGGGCAGCAATAATTATCTGGAGTCTTGTGCAGCAAGTTTTCCATTGAGATCATTCAACAAATATCTTTTTTCAGATTTCATATCTACAAAGAAAGAAAAATATAAATTCGTTATACTTGTAATTAACTCTATTATAAAGAAATCACTTTTTTTTTTATTGCACATCTAGATCACATTTTTTACTAAAAACCCACACAGATAAAGACATAAATCGAATCTCCCATAGAGACCTACGGGCAAGTCACCAATCTTATAATACACCACCTAATTTATAATACACATTCAAGCCATTAGGTTTGAGCGTTTTAAGTTGATAAATCCATTCCAACTCTTTATTTTTTTTTAATAGACGTATCCTATCTCTTCCTCGCCTCAGAGGCGGAACTCCATCTATAACACGAAATCGTAGCTGTCTTTCTGTATGTTTAAGCTCTGAGAAATGCTTCGAAACTGGTAAGTCTCGTCGTTTACATCGGATCGTATATCGTTTTTGGATGTAAAAAGTAAAGGTAATAAATGTCTGGGATGTTATTTTATTTGAAGCTAAATCTGATCTGACAAGCTTATCTCTCAAATTGTGAGATCGACGATATAAAAACAAAGGCATATTTTTTAATTCTGGTACATTTAATAGGCATCCCCTCAAAATGGGCCAATGTCTATGTATAATTGGGGAAATAGGTTGGCTAAGTTCGCTGAAAGTAGATACGAATGGTATCCTTTTAGTCTTATTAGTTCTTTTAATTTCTTGCAATGGGTCCCTCAGGAGATCTACTCGTCCCAAATTCTCCACTTTCTCCTGATGTTCTTGTATCACTGAGATAATAATAATAACAATAATAATCTTTATGTTACAAGAGAATATTGTTCCCATCCAGACACTCTGTTTTATGACCACATAAAATATACCTGGTAAATAGATATAGTATATACTGATATTATTCAGTAGTGTTCACCCTTTGAGGTGGCAGTATGCTCAGAAGCCATTTGGTCATAGATTCTTATCTACTGCCTTATTAGTACTACTATGGACCTCAGTACAGGAAGGAGCCATTGTAAACTGGATGTAGAGACAGCTGAGCATACTGGGAATAGATTTACCTATACTGTACAGATGCACATTGGAAGGTGTATGGGTGGTCATAAGGCAGAGTCAATGGAATGGGTGGGTTCAACCCAGGGATAGGAACATATAGGTCATGGGAAGCTCTTGGTGCTGGCTCTTTCCTGCCAGCCCTGGATGCTCAGCACTTAACATCAGGAGCAAGCTAAGTTATATTATATGTGTGCTTTCTGTGTATGTATATAAGTATAATTATATTACAGCAGACTTTATATGTGTACATAGAGATATTCTAGGAATCTTATGTGGATTATAGATGAGTATATATATATATATATATATATATATATATATATGCTCTTTAAGCATGAGTTTCTATATGTGCATGTACTAATGGTCAGGCGCTGTATGTGGCTTTGGTTATAGTTGTAGTACCAGGAGACCGTATAGGGTTGGGACCTGGATTTATATTATATATACATACACATTACTAGTCACATGTGCAAAGTGTCCAGGGAAGGTAGGAACAGAGGCAGCTGTGTGTGGTTGTGTTGTCTATGTAATGTATTGTATCTTGATGTAGTGTATATTGGTTTGTCACGTCTATGTTATGAGTAAAGTATGTTTATATATTTAAGCATCTGCGAGGGTTGTATGTTACTCCTGTGGTGTGTGACGGACTGGAGTGTGTGCACATTGTGAACAATACAAAGTAAGCGGACTATATAGGAAACAGAGGTAACGGACTAGGAACGCAGAAAAGGGAGATAATACAGATAGTCAATTGCCCCCTTTAACACTTTATTTATATAGCGCCAACATATTACGCAGCACTTTACAATTTAGAGGGAACACGAAACAAACAATATCAGACATTACATAGTGACAAAGTTAATTTACAATTCAAACCTGAGGAGTGAGGACCCTGCTCACAAGAGCTTACAATCTATGAGGAAATAAAGGAGACACAAAGTGTAACAGTGTTTGTTCAGTACAATAGTCCAGCCATTTTTATACACATGGGTGGTAACATAAAGCTGCATGAGCCGGTCACCAGCCAGTATCCGTGTATGATGGACATGAAGAAAAGGAGTGTGAGGGAATCTTATTCTGATGACTAATCTATAAGGGGGCCATGGAAAGGAGTCAGATTAGGGAATGTTATAGGCCTGTCTAAATAGATGTGTTTTCAGGGCACGTTTAAAACTGATGATATTGGGAATTAATCTGGGGTCTGGGGTAGCACATTCCAGAGGACGGGTGCAGCACGACAATAATCTTGGAGACGGGAGTGGGAGGTTCGGATTATGGAGGATTTTAATTTAAGGTCGTTGGCAGAACGTAGAGCCCGAGTAGGGTGGTAGACAGAGATGAGGGAGGAGATGTAAGGAGGTGCAGTACTGTGGAGAGCTTTGTGGGTGAGAGTAATAAGTTTGAATTTTATTCTGAAGGGGATGGGCAACCAGTGCAGGGACTGGCACAGATTAGAGGTGTTGGTGTAGCGGTTGGTCATAAATATGAGCCTGGCTGCTGCATCGAGGATGGATTGGAGAGGGGAGAGTTTGGTGAGGGGAATACCGATTAGTAATGAGTTACAGTAGTCAAAACGAGAGTGAATCAGAGCAACAATGAGAGTTTTGGCGGTTTCCTCCGTAAGAAAAGAGCGGATTCTGGAGATATTTTTGAGGTGAAAATGACAGGAGCGTGAAAGTGATTGAATGTGAGGCGTAAAGGAAAGATCTGAGTCAAAAATAACCCCGAGACAGTGGGCGTGCTGCTTAGGAGTTATGATAGTGCCACACACAGAAATGGAGACATCAGGTTTAGGGAGGTTAGTAGATGGTGGGAACACAAGGAGCTCAGTTTTAGAAAGATTCAGTTTTAGATAGAGAGAGGACATGATGTTAGAGCCAGCGGACAGACAATCACTGGTGTTTTGTATTAGAGCAGGGGTGATGTCACGGGAAAAGGTACAGTGAAGGAAATAAGTATTTGATCCCTTGCTGATTTTGTAAGTTTGTCCACTGTCAAAGACATGAACAGTCTAGAATTTTTATGCTAGGTTAATTTTACCAGTGAGAGATAGATTATATATATATAAAAAAAAAGAAAATCACATAGTCAAAATTATATATATTTATTTGCATTGTGCACAGAGAAATAAGTATTTGATCCCCTACCAAACATTAAGAGTTCAGCCTCCTCCAGACCAGTTACACGCTCCAAATCAACTTGGTGCCTGCATTAAAGACAGCTGTCTTAGATGGTCACCTGTATAAAAGACTCCTTTCCACAGACTCACTTAATCAGTCTGACTCTAACCTCTACAACATGGGCAAGACCAAAGAGCTTTCTAAGGATGTCAGGGACAAGATCATAGACATGCACAAGGCTGGAATGGGCTACAAAACCATAAGTAAGACGCTGGGTGAGAAGGAGACAACTGTTGGTGCAATAGTAAGAAAATGGAAGACATACAAAATGACTGTCAATCGACATCGATCTGGGGCTCCATGCAAAATCTCACCTCGTGGGGTATCCTTGATCCTGAGGAAGGTGAGAGCTCAGCCGAAAACTACACAGGGGGAACTTGTTAATGATCTCAAGGCAGCTGGGACCACAGTCACCAAGAAAACCATTGGTAACACATTACGCCGTAATGGATTAAAATCCTGCAGTGCCCGCAAGGTCCCCCTGCTCAAGAAGGCACATGTACAGGCCCGTCTGAAGTTTGCAAATGAACATCTGGACGATTCTGAGAGTGATTGGGAGAAGGTGCTGTGGTCAGATGAGACTAAAATTTAGCTCTTTGGCATTAACTCAACTCGCCGTGTTTGGAGGAAGAGAAATGCTGCCTATGACCCAAAGAACACCGTCCCCACTGTCAAGCATGGAGGTGGAAACATTATGTTTTGGGGGTGTTTCTCTGCTAAGGGCACAGGACTACTTCACCGCATCAATGGGAGAATGGATGGAGCCATGTACTGTCAAATCCTGAGTGACAACCTCCTTCCCTTCACCAGGACATTAAAAATGGATCGTGGCTCGGTCTTCCAGCACGACAATGACCCGAAACATACAGCCAAGGCAACAAAGGAGTGGCTCAAAAAGAAGCACATTAAGGTCATGGAGTGGCCTAGACAGTCTCCAGACCTTAATCCCATCGAAAACTTATGGAGGGAGCTGAAGATCTGAGTTGCCAAGCGACAGCCTCGAAATCTTAATGATTTACAGATGATCTGCAAAGAGGAGTGGGCCAAAATTCCATCTAACATGTGTGCAAACCTCATCATCACCTACAAAAAACGTCTGACTGCTGTGCTTGCCAACAAGGGTTTTGCCACCAAGTATTAAGTCTTGTTTGCCAAAGGAATCAAATACTTATTTCTCTGTGCACAATGCAAATAAATATATATAATTTTGACAATGTGATTTTCTGTTTTTTTTTTAAATATAATC
Source organism: Rhinoderma darwinii (assembly GCF_050947455.1). NCBI lineage: Eukaryota > Metazoa > Chordata > Amphibia > Anura > Rhinodermatidae > Rhinoderma > Rhinoderma darwinii. The sequence continues at coordinate 322,277,936 of NC_134688.1, read as the reverse complement.
TATCTCTCACTGGTAAAATTAACCTAGCCTAAAAATTCTAGACTGTTCATGTCTTTGACAGTGGGCAAACTTACAAAATCAGCAAGGGATCAAATACTTATTTCCTTCACTGTATATAATTGGGTGTCATCAGCGTAGAGATGGTACTGGAAGACAAATCTGCTAATGGTTTGTCCAATAGAAACTGTGTAGAGAGAAAAGAGAAGCGTACCTAGGACTGATGCCTGAGAAACCACGACAGCAAGGGGAAGAGGAGAAGAAGTGGAACCAGCAAATGACACACTGAACGAGTGGTCAGAGAGATAGGAGGAAAACCAAGACAGAGCAGCGTCCTTGAGGCCAATAGAGTGGAGCATGTTAAAGGAACAGTGTCATCACAAATTATTTTTTTATATGTTAAAGATGTTAGTGCTTTATTAAAAACGTTTATATTCATTTGTGTGTTTGTGTTTTACTTTTTCTTATTTTTACACTTTTTCTTCCCTATGGGGGCTGCCATTTTTTGTTCCATTTCTGTCTGTGTCGATTAACGACACATACAGACATGGAATACGGCAGCCACAGTCCCATAGGGACTGCGGACGGCTCCCGTCCCATTGACTTCAGTGTACGGCGTCTGTGTGGGAACTGCGCATGCGCCGCTCCCACACAGTCCAATTCGAAATTGGCGCCGTCCGGCGCCATTTTCCTGTGGACCGGAAGTCGCGGCCGGACAGTAATATTACTACTTCCGGTCGCGGCTTCCGGATTTGTGCACTTGGACCAGCGGCAGCAAACGGAGCGGACGGGCCGGAGGGAGCCGCGGCGGCAGGAGCAGGTAAGAGATTTCAATGTATGTTCGTGTTTGTGTGTGTTTACTACTGTATGTAAACCTACTACACTGTGTGTTAGCTCAAAAAATGGCGACACACAGTGTAGGAGGTTACACCGTTCAAACCCCTCGTTTATCCCGGCACTAGCCAGGATAAAGGAGGGGGGGATGCTGAGAGCTCACTAGAGCGAGGGCTTTTAACCCAATGTTGCAATGCTGCAATTTTGGGAATAGCTCCATCTAGTGACCAAAAATGGGTAGTATTATAAATTTTGAATTAATTTATAATATTTCCTGACTGGTGAAAAAAATAAAAAAAATTTGAACAATGTTTAATCACCCACACACTAAATGTTTAATTTAAAAAAAACAAACATGTTTTTCTGGCAACACATTCCCTTTAAGTAGGAGTTTGTGGTCTACAGTGTCAAAGGCAGCAGAGAGATCCAGATAGGGTATCCCCGATCTCCAAATATTTGTGAGAGAATCATAGAAAAGAAAAAACAAAGAGCAAATCCTTGTATAGAGAGGCACTCGGCTCAGTATGTTTAAAAAGTTACTTTTACAAAGTTTATTGATTAATTATTATAAAAGACTAAAAATGTGCAATCTTGCACAAAGTAGCAAACAAACAAACAAACAAACAAACAAACAAACAAACAAACAAACAAACAAACAAACAAACAAACAAACAAACAGACATCACATGCCCGGCCGGCTAATAAGTAACATAATTCACTAAATTTGAGAAACAATCCTACTCAAAAAGACCATATGTTAAAAAGTTTTGGCCTGGTATGTTAATATATGTATATATAAAGAATAAAGCAAAATGCAAGTAAGATAGGAATCATGAGGTAGTAAATTTGTCAAAGTTATAATACCACTAACAGAAGGAGGCTAGATGTAATACAATGGGCTAGAGATGGACTGCTGGCTTTAAATAGTGAGTAGTCACAAAGCAAATACTTTACATGGACATAGGGACTTATGTTAATCAAACGTAGTTATAAACTGCATAGTATAACATACAGGTAATCAGCCCATAAGACACATGTATAAAAAAGTATACTTATCGATAGGTTGTGTGCATAGTAGGGTCTCTGTCAATGGAGGCAACTATATCATTCCTCCAACGAATAGGAGCCACATACCAGAGCAATTCCTTCCCGACGCTGAGAGTGAGGTAACGACAGGTCAGACACACCTCATCTGTGTTGTCTGCTAAAGTCTCCCAGATGAAAGGATAGTATCCTGCAGCAACTTTATCATTACTCCAGCGAGTGAGAGCCACAGAGCAGGGCAATTCCTTCCCAAAGCCGAGAGTGAAGTAACGGCAGGGCTGACTCACCTCCTCTGTGTTTGTCTGTTGAAGTCTCCCAGGCGCAAGTGGTATCCTGCCGCGATGCGGTAATAGACTTTCCAATTCGAATGAATTTTAGTCATCGTAGGTACTTGATGCGTACGGCTGTCAAAATGTATAGTTTCTACACCATTAGTGTGGTGTCGTCCTCATTCGTCTTGTATGGCTGCAGGGTTGACTCCAAGTTGAAGTACATAGCACCTCTGGTATATCGCCCAATATTCCTGCTAAGCTAAATTTGTGAGAGAATATAACATTTGTCACCCAATAGCTCATCTCTATTAACTATCTTTTTAACCCTGAGGAATTGGCTAAATGAAAGAGATCTTACCATCGAATCAGGATGGTTGTTCTCAAATCTTAAAAGATTATTCTTGTCTGTAGGCTTTGTAAATAAGTTTGTAACTCAAAATCTAGTCACAACCAGAAACTATTGGGCGTCCAGGGGGATTGTTAAAAGACTTATGTATTTTAGGGAGAATATAAATTACCGGTGTGACCGGGTGTTCTACTATCAAATATTTGTATAAGTCTCCGTCAATAACATCCATAGCTTTTGCTTCATCTACAACAAATTTTATATTCTGAGCAATATCAAATTTAGGATCATACGATATTCGCCTGTACACATTCCCATCATTTAACTGGCGTTGTATCTCAGATACATACATACTTTTGTCCATGACGATGACCACTCCCCCCTTATTGGCGGGTTTAGTTATGAGGGGCAGGTTCTGTAAGTGCCTGGATTTCATCATGTTTCAAATTAGGATATTTAAATCTATCAAAATGATGTCCCTCTTTTAAGGCATCAATCTCATTCTTTACTACTGTCATAAACGTTTCTATTGCAGGGATATTGGTGGGGGCAAGAAATTATTCTTGTTAAACAGATCAAACTGCTTCAATGTTAGGTTAGTATATGAATCCTTGTATGCTATACTATGATCAGAGAACCAAGTTTTAAGTTTAATTGATCGAAAAAAATTGTATAGATACGTCTCAATCTCAAACCAATTCATTTTAGAGTTCAGACAGAATGAAAGACCCTGATTTAATACATTAATTTAAAACACAGTCAATACTTTGGATGAGATATTTACCACTAACTTCTTTCCTTTTTCCTCAGGTTCACAGCTCAGTTTGGGATAGGTTTGATTCTGATATTCCTTATTTTTGCATCGTCTACCATGTCTCCTTCAACCACGTCTTATGGGTTTATTCCCATGTCTGCCGTTCAATTCGCTGCCCCTAAAAAAGGATTCTGACCCATTTTTTGATCACGTTGATCAAACCTACCCCCAACCTGAGCTGTGAACCTGAGGAAAAAGGAAAGAATTTAGTGGTAAATATCTCATCCAAAGTATTGACTGTGTCTCAAATCAATGTATTTAATTAGTTTGAGATTGAGACGGACCTATACAATTTTTTTTGATCAATTAAACTTAAAACCTGGTTTTCTGATCATAATATAGCATACAAGGATTCATATACTGACCTAACATTGAAGCAGTTTGATCTATTTAACAAGAATAATTTCTTGCTCCCACCAATATCCCTGCAATAGAAAAGTTTATGACAGTAGTAAAGAATGAGATTGATGCCTTAAAAGAGGGACATCATTTTGATCAATTTAAATATCCTAATTTGAAACATGATGAAATCCAGGCACTTACAGAACTTGCCCATGACAACGACCTCATAACTAAACCTGCTGATAAGGGGGGGGGGGGAGTGGTCATCGTCATGAACAAAAGTAATTATGTATCTAAGATACGACACCAGTTGAGTGATGGGAATGTGCACAGGCGAGTATCGTATGATCCTAAATTTGATATTGCTCGGAAAATAAAATTTGTTGTAGATTAAGCAAAAGCTGTTATTGACGGAGACTTATACAAATATTTGATAGTAGAACACCTGGTCACACCGGTAATTTATATTCTCCCTAAAGTACATATGTTTCTTAACAATCCCCCTGGACACCCAATAATGTCTGTGACTCGATTTTGAGTCATACAGCTATCTTTTTAAACAAAGTATTAGGACCCTTCGCAACAAACACTCCATTGTACATAAGGGACACAGCTGACTTCCTACCTAAATTGCAGGAAGTGGATTTGAGGAACAAAGGTATGATACACCTTGTATCCTTCGATATAGTGAGCTTATACACATCCATTGACCATAACAGAGGTATATTGGCAGTTTCTAAAAAACTTCAAACTTCAACTTTCTCTTAGGAGAGTAGTGAATTTTTTAAATAAATTTGCTACAGATTGTACTCCCCTGCAATTATTTCTTGTTTGAGGATGATTTCTCCCTACAAATGCGTGGGACGGCCATGGGCTGAAAAGTTGCGCCCACATATGCAAACATATTCATGAGTATACTGGAGGAGGAACACGTCTATGTGTCCCACCACTTCAGACAGGTTCTTAAGTAGTGAAAAAACATAAACGACATCTTTGTCATCTGGAAAGGGGAACTAGGGGAATTACAAGCTTTTCAATTTTTTTAAAAATAATATTGACCCTGATTTACGGTGGTACACTCTAGAGAAGTAATACATTTTTTGTATTTTGAGGTAAGACTTATTGATTGGACCATTGCTACAAACTTATTTACAAAGCCTACAGACAAGAATAATCTTTTAAGATTTGAGAGCAACCATCCTCATTCAATGGTAAGATCTTTTCCATTTAGCCAATTCCTCGGGGTTAAAAAGATAGTTAATAGAGATGAGCTATTGGGTGACAAATTCAATATTCGCTCACAAAAATGTAGTAATAGGGGATACCCTATCTTAGTGATACAAGAACATCGGGAGAAAGTGTAGAATTTGGATCGAGTGTAACGTCTATGGCCGCGGACCGTCGTCCTGGACGAGCGAGTTCCCGGCGGCATCTCCCTCCTGGGAGATGCCAGCACTCACTCTCTGGTCTGGACACTGTCTCCCGCAGGGCGCGTGCACGGCCTTAAGGGGCCAGTACGCGCACAGTTGCAGAATACTGAAATTATCCCAGAATGCTTCTGGTCTGTAAAAAGGGCTCTGCCCTCTCGATCCTTGCCTGAGCGTTGTTATTTTACCTTTAGTTTGTCATTGCAAATGGTCTCCTAGTGTTTTCCAGTTCCCAGTGTTACCCGTTCCTGCTGCCTGTACCCTGTATCCCATGCTACCGTGCCTCTGTGCATTCAAGAGTTGAAGTCGTGTTGTGCCCTCTGCTGCATCTATTGCGTCGCACCCCGCCGGGTGTTCATCTACTGTTGGAGCCGCATCTTAGCCTGAATCCACCGCTACTGTCTACATTGCCTCAGGTACCCTTTCGGAACTCTAAACATTGCATTGTACCTGTTTGGCTAGCTGCTATCCCTCTATGCGGTACGGCCCAGTGGGTCCATACCCCGCGCCGTGACAATGAGTAGATTTCCTGCGGGACCAATTGCAAGAAATTAAAAGAAGTAATAAGACTTAAAGGATACATTCGTATCTACTTTCAGCAAACTTAGCCAACCTATTTCCTCAATTATACATAGACATTGGCCCATATTGAGGGGGTGCCTATTAAATGTACCAGAATTAAAAAATCCACCTTTGTTTTTATATCGTCGATCTCACAATTTGAGAGATAAGCTTGTCAGATCAGATTTAGCTTCAAATAAAATAACATCCCAGACATTTATTGCCCCAGAAAAGATGGGGTGTTACCCATGTCTTAGCTGTATTAATTGTCCACTTATGGTTAAGGGGGGTTTACATCCAAAAACGAAAGCGGTATACAGAATCAATCAATATGCAAAACAGACTTTGTGATATTTTTACTCCAATGTCCTTGTGTTCTGTTGTACATGGGGGAAACCACATTGGATTTAAAAACTCACATTAATCAACATCGTTATACGATCCGATGTAAACGACTAGACTTACCAGTTTCTAAGTATTTCTAAGAGCTTAAACATACAGAAAAACAGCTACGATTTTGTGTTATAGATAGAGAGCCGCCTCTGAGGCGAGGAGGAGATAGGATACGTCTATTAAAAAAGAAAGAGTTGGAATGGATTTATCTACTTAAAACGCTTAAACCTAATGTCTTAAATATGGATTATATATTAGGTGGTGTATTATGAGCTTGGTGACTTGCCCGTAGGTCTCTATGGGGGATTTTATTTATGTCTTGATCTGTGTGGGTTTTAGTAAACAATGTGATTTAGCTATATAATATAAGAAAGGGATTTCTTTATAATAGAGTTTATTACATGTATAATTTATTGATATTTTTCTTTCTTTGTAGATATAAAATCTGAAAAAAATATCTTTTTTGAGTGATCTCAATGGAAAACCTGCTGCACAAGACTCCAGATAATTATTGCTGCCCTGGAATGATATTTATATGAGCTAATGTTTAGGCCGAGTTACGGCAAAATATACTAATGTTATGCATGTCCAATATATATGTATACATGTCCTTCTTTATATGTTTTTCACTCTGATGAATATTATTATTAAAAATATTTTAATGTTATATGGTTGCTAGGGGTGATACCAGTTTGGATGATTTACCTAGATATGGACAAGCTTTATGTGCGGTACTGAAACCAGCACTCCGCGAATTGGTCTCTCGAACACGAGCATGGTGTGATCTGCACATATTGTTCATATATGCATTTGGTAACCGAACAATCAGGCCCTCTTGAGAAAGGGACTGGTTGCTCAGGTACGGGTTGACATGCGGATGAGACAGAATGTCCTTCTTTACTTTCTTTAATAATGATTAAATTTTGATATAAATATAATATAAACGGTACCCCCGAACCAATCAAGTAACAATATAAGTATAGTTTCATACCACACATATATACCATCAAGTGTGGGAAAGAGTTGATATTTTGCCCTTTTTCAATATGGTAATAATCTCAGTGGACTTCACTATGCGCATACGCATGCTGACTTGGCACACGCAGTGGATTGCGGACATCCAATGGATAAGCTAGGACGTCTACGCGTCAGAGCTATTACACGTTCAAATTTGATTAATCACCTGCATAGACATGCGCAGTTATAGTTACAAGGCGCCGGAATATGGCAACCACATACAGGGCAACATGATCTACATGTACTTTTGATGAGTAAGTTAATTAACTGATTAGCCACATGTAAATGGTTTAAAATAAATGTTGTATATGTTTTTAATATATATTTATTATTTTTCACTTGTCACTTTAAACTATAACAGGGGATATTTGTATAATATGAGACCCTGTTGATATATATTTATCACTATTTTTATACTAAAATACTAATATATAACTTTCTAATATAATGTCAATTTACCTCTGGCTTCGTTACTCTGTTCTGATTTGCGGTCATGTGACCGCATTGAGAGTAAATTTTTAATTTCCTGTAACGTTCCGTGTCTTTACTCAGCCAGCACTTCTGGCTGAGCAGGGCACGGCGCGTCATCAACTACATTTACAGGCAGTGGGCTGGGCAGATGTTTCATGAACTCTTCAGATCTCAGCCTCCTCTGGTCCCGCCGCCTGTAAATATCTCTGTGTATTACCTCAACATCCCTGTATGTAACCTACATCATCCCTGTATATAACCCCAATCTTCCCTGTATATAACCCCCATTCCACCTGTGTGATTATTACTGGGTGTGTGTGACAGTGCAGGGAGCTGGGTGACTGTAATTAGAGCAGGGAATGACCTGTGACCATAGAGGAGCATGGCAGTATGCAAATAGCTGAGATGCTGTGGAGGGAGGAAGGGTGGATGTAAGCTGTCTCCTCAGATGCAGCATGGGTATGCTGGGTTACAAGACAGGAAACAGCCAGGACCAGAAGCAAGGGATGTAAACAAACAGAAAGAGTAGCAGTGACGATTGAGATCAAACAAGAACCGGTTAGAAAGTATGTAGGGGGTTTTAGGGAAAGCAAACCAAGGCTGGGGGACACTTTTTAGAAAATATTTTTTCCCTGGCCAACCCCTTTAATGTAATCATTGATTTACATTTCGTATGATATTTAAACTGTGTTCTGCACATTTTTAAACTAGCTTGAGAAAGGCCACACTGGGGCTGAAACATCACACTTCATATGGGTGAATAAATCTGTTTTCACTTGACAAGTTTGTGTGGAGTGCTGCCTATCTTTTGGATATATATGTATATATATATATAGATACATAAATATATATAAAAAATTACCAAAGAGTTTTTACAATTTTTTTTAATGATTTGTCTGCTCATAATAAAAATTAAAAACACTGAATTAATTAAACTAATCTAGAAAATGAAAGCCTCATAAGTCTTGTAAAAAAAAAAACAAAGTAAAAATAGTCGTTTAAAGAAGTTCATATCAGATATGGAACATTTGACCTGGACACAGGGGCATCAATGACCCTTGGTCATGAAAGGGTTAATATCCAAACTTGCTTTTCATGTATGGTTTCTTTGATTAGGGATAGAGGAAAAAAGGTAAGAGGGTACAACAACACACGACTCTACTTAACCAGTTCATGGGTGATCCGGCACCCCTTACAAACATCAGTAAACTAAGCAGTGACAGCTCTAAGCTGTCATTGGTTAGTTTATATCACGTGGTGCCCGATTCCCTCAGTTTATTGTCCTACTTTTATTTTTTTTCCATCTTTACATTTTTATTGAAATTTTTTAACAAAGACATATACATCACTACAGAAGGGCAACCGTGAACAAAAACGATCGACCTCCAACATAGGAGGAAAATAAATAATCCGGAAAGGGCAGGATCAGAAAGGAAAGAACAGGAAGGAAGGAAGGAAGGAAGGAAAGGAAAGGAAAGGGAGAAAGGAAAAAAAATCCATAGAGACATCTCATACACATTAATCAATAAAGGTCTGAGTCCAAGTTTCCCAAAAATAAACAAAGGCAGAATATCTGTTTTGACTTAAACCGTTAGTGACCGACCCATCGTGTTTCTACGTCGGTCACTAACGGGCTTTATTCCGATGCCATAGACTTTTTACGTCGCGGCATCGGAATAAAATAGCGCCGCCGGGGGGAGGTTTAGCTCCCTGCTCTCAGCTGCCGGAGGTAGCTGAGGGCTGGGAGCAGTGACTGGGGACCGCTGTTTGCGGTCCCCATACCGGCGATCGCTGGTATTCAACGAATACCGGCGACCGCCGTTACAATAAATGTGCCTCAGCAAATTATGATTTTATCTCCTCTCACCATGTATGTTTGGTGAGAGGAGATATAAAAAACTGCTTCTTAGGCCCCCTGCTGCCTCCGATCGTGTCCCCCGTCGTCCCCCCGTGCCCCCCCCCGTCCCTAACTGCCGGGGAAAAAAAAGAAAATGGCGCACGCATGCGCAGTGACATAAGGCAGCTAATCTGCCTGTACATAGAAACTGATCAGGGACCCTGATAATTGGTCCCTGATCATATGGTCACTGTGATATACCTATCACAGTGACCATAGTCCCATATTTACACAATATAGCACAAGATTTGTGCTCTTTCCCTCCCTCCTCTCACTGTAGTTGATATGTGAGAGGAGAGAGAGAAATACTATAGAAATCTTGTGCTGTATTATACTGTGAAATACACCACATACGTACTCGCCAGTGTTCCGATATTGTCCGTAATCACCCCAGATTACCCATAATCACCCCAGATTACCCGTAATCACGCCAGATTACCCGTAATTACTTGTTATCTCCGTAATTCTTTTTTTTTCCCGCTGAATTAGTTTTAGTTGCTGTAATTAACTGCGGTTTACCGTATTTTTTTATTTTTTTACGTTAGTGTTGTGTCTATATTATATAAAAAAAAAATAATAAAAAAAAAAAATTAAAATACAAAAAAAAAAAAATTTTACTTGTTCGTTTAGTGTTATAAAATAATGAACCGCAGAAGCCGCAGAATGTTCTCTGCAGAGCAGGCATACGCCATGCTGTGCTCTAGCGGTTCCGGCAGTGATACAGACACTGCGTCAGAAGCAGAACTTGGCTCAGAAAGCGACACAAGTTCTGCTTCTGCCACTGGACCCCCCAGCCCTATGGTGGTGGACGCAGCTGTCACCGGTGAGGCGTCAGGAGCCGGGCCTAGTACTGCAGTCCCTCCCGCCATGTGGGATCCTGCAGTTTCTTTCTCCCCCCAAATTCCGCCATTTACAGCGACACCAGGCATCAACTCTGATGTCACAAATTTTACCCCCTATAATTTTTTTAATTTGTTTATAGGCGATCAGGTCCTGGAACTAATCGTCCAGCAGACGAATTTATACGTCAGGCAATTTGTCACCCAAAATCCCAGTTCTTACTATTCCAGAGGATGGATCCCCACAACCGTCTGTGAAATGAATTTTTTTTTGGGAATTACCCTAAATATGGGGATAGTAAAAAAAACGTCTATCCGCTCCTACTGGGCTACTAGCGCTATCCATAGCACCCCTGTATTTGCTGCTGTTATGACCCGAACGCGCTATGAGACGCTAATGCGCTTCATGCACTTCTCGGACAACTCCCAAATCCCCCCAAGAAGTGACCCAGGCCATGATCGCCTCAACAAGTTGAGACCCCTCATCTCCCTCCTATCTGAGTCTTTTCTGAATTTGTACACCCCAGGCCAAAAAATAGCGGTAGACGAGTCCCTTATGGCCTTCAAGGGCCGTCTATCGTTTCGCCAATATATCCCCTCCAAAAGAGCCCGATACGGAGTGAAACTCTATAAGGTGTGCGAGAGCACAACGGGCTACACCTGTGCCTTTTTTTATATATGAGGGCAGGGACCGCCACCTTAATCCCCCAGGATGCCCAGAGGATATTGGCATTAGTGGGAAAATTGTCTGGGAACTCATGGTGCCATTCCTACAGAAAGGGTACCATGTGTACACCGACAATTACTACACCAGTGTCCCCCTGTATAAGTCCCTCCATGCTGCGAATACAGGGGCCTGTGGGACGGTACGAAAAAATAGAGTCGGCTTCCCTCAACAGCTGGTGTCCAGGCGACTAGTAAGGGGTGCGTCACTCTCATTCACCAGTGACCAGTTGCTCGCAATAAAATGGAGTGACAAAAAGGATGTGTACATGCTCTCCACCGTGCACGAGGACACCACAGTGGCAGTAAGAGAGAGGGGCGCTACCTCTGATAAGAGGAAACCGGTCTGCGTGGTGGACTATAACAAGTTCATGGGGGGAGTCGATCTATCTGACCAGGTCCTACAACCGAACATGGTCAAGCGCAAAACTAGGGCCTGGTATAAAAAGGTAGCGATCTACCTTATCCAGATGGCCACTTACAACAGTTATGTGCTCTATAAGACCCAGGGAATGCTCAGTTTCCTCCAGTATCAGGAGAAAATTATAGAGCACCTCCTGTTTGACTCCCCCGCACCTGGAGACTCCTTTGAGTCAGAGAATGTCAAAAGGCTCACTGAGCGCCACTTCCTTCACCCCGTCCCTGCCACTGAGAGTAAGGAATACCCCCAAAGGAGATGCCGGGTGTGCAGTAAACACGGAAGGAGGAGGGATACCCGGTTTTACTGCCCCATGTGCCCTTCAAATCCAGGCCTGTGCAACTACCCCTGTTTTGAGACCTACCACACCGTTTCTAATTATTAATTTTATCTATAATTTAGGGAACACCAAAAAGGGTGGGGTGGGGGGGATTCTTTTTAGGGAGTCAATTTCATTTATTCATATTTTATTTTTCGTTTCTGAGCTTTCCAAGGGAGGGAGTGATTCTCATGGGGAGGAAGTAAAGTATTTATTTCAGACTGTAAAACTAATTTTCCCCTTTTTTGATTTTTTTTTTTATACATTTCTTGGACAATTAAATCCAGGACTTGATCACTCACAAATGAATACAGTTTATTGTGCAGGAGCCCACATCTGTCTATTCAGAACATGGACCCCACAAGTGTTCTTGAAATAAAAAATAAATGTGGGCATTGCATTTATTAGTAGATAAATCCAACACCTGCGGCCCGTGCCGCCCCTGAATTTGTGGAAGTCGTGCATTTTAGCAATGGTTACAAGAATAAATTGGGGATGTATTTCCTTTTTCTTATGACTAGGTCCTGCCACATACAGCTGTTACATTCCTAATTCTGTGCCGTGATACGGGCATGATATTTTTTTTTTGGAGGATCTCTAATAATCGAGCTGTTCCTTATCAATACACCATGGGCTTTGTTACGGTTCTTCTGGAAATACTGACATCATTTTGGGGATTAGTGATCCTTTACTGTTTCTATAGATGGTTTTGGACACTGCCCCTCTATATATTCTGTAGGTGATTGGTTGTTTTGTGCACATAGCGGTTCCTACCTTGCCGGGCAGGGGCCTGTTATGGTGTACCGCGTCACTTGGCACATTCGTCCCTCATAAGGATTGATGGAGCTAAAGAGACGTTGTACAACCAGTCACTGAAAAAAAACACCTTGCCTTGACAGCCCTGCAGGTGTTCTTCTATCTAGTGAACAGACTCGAGTTTGCAACATAGTTGGATACATTTTCCTCCATTTGTTTGAAGATATTGCCCGTCACTCCAGTACAGTTTATTTTTTCCTCTCTGACTGATTTTATATTAGGACAGAATTCTGTCCACAATGACATCATAATGGCACCAACTGCTTCTTCAGCAAGACATAGTCATAAGTACAGGCAAATACGTCTATAGCGACATGTATCCGTTATGAATACACGGCTTCACTTCTATTCTGTGCCGCACAAATTTATTAATGTGGCATATTTCTAACAAAATAACCTTCTACCACGTCTCCTCTATTTTATCTGGAAACGTAATAAGAATTTGAAGAAAACATTATATACCCATAGTGTCTGAAATGCTACCCATTATTTCCTCCTTTAAAAAATTTTTGGTCCGCATGCCCACTACACCACTAGATGAATACCTTTAGGGGTTTAGTTTTTAAAATGGGGTCATTTCTGCGTGGTTTTTTTTTTGTTCAGGCAGCTCAATGCCTCTAAATGCATGATATGGGGCCTAGAATTTATTCAATTGTGCCCTGAAAGCCAAAGGGTGCTCCCTCTCTTTTTGGCCCAGCCACACGTCTAATAAGCAGATTGGGGCAACAATGAGAGTATTTTTGAAAACAGGAGAAACCGGGTGATTGATTTTGGTGTGTGTTTCTTCATTTTCATGATCGCTTTACACAGAAATCGGTCTTCAAAGTGATACTTTTATGAAAAAAGTGATTTTTTATTTTTTTTCACCTGCTATGCATTAAATTTAGCAAAAAACTGTGGGGTCAAAATACTCACTACACCCCTAGATAAATACCTTAAGGGGTCTAGTTTTCTAAATGGGGTCATTTATGGGGAGTTTCTATCGTTCTGGTAGTTCAAAACCTCTCCAAATGTACAGTGGGGCCTAAAACATTTTCAAGCAAAATATGAGTCCTGAAAGCCTCCGAGTGCTCCCTTCCTTTCAAGCCCTGCTGTGTGTCCAGGCAATGCATTAGAGTCACAATGGGGGAATTTTTGAAAACAGGAGAAACAGGGTGATAGATTTTGGGGTGTGTTTCTTCATTCTTATGGTCGCTTTACACAGAAATCGGTCTTCAAAGTGATACTTTTATGAAAAAAGTGATTTTTTATTTTTTTTCACCTGCTATGCATTAAATTTAGCAAAAAACTGTGGGGTCAAAATACTCACTACACCCCTAGATAAATACCTTAAGGGGTCTAGTTTTCTAAATGGTGTAATTTATGGGGAGTTTCTATCGTTCTGGTAGTTCAAAACCTCTCCAAATGTACAGTGGGGCCTAAAACATTTTCAAGCAAAATATGAGTCCTGAAAGCCTCCGGGTGCTCCCTTCCTTTCAAGCCCTGCTGTGTGTCCATGCAATGCATTAGAGTCACAATGGGGGCATTTTTGAAAACAGGAGAAACAGGGTGATAGATTTTGGGGTGTGTTTCTTCATTCTTATGGTCGCTTTACACAGAAATCGGTCTTCAAAGTGATACTTTTATGAAAAAAGTGATTTTTTATTTTTTTTCACCTGCTATGCATTAAATTTAGCAAAAAACTGTGGGGTCAAAATACTCACTACACCCCTAGATAAATACCTTAAGGGGTCTAGTTTTCTAAATAGGGTCATTTATGGGGAGTTTCTATCGTTCTGGTAGTTCAAAACCTCTCCAAATGTACAGTGGGGCCTAAAACATTTTCAAGCAAAATATGAGTCCTGAAAGCCTCCGGGTGCTCCCTTCCTTTCAAGCCCTGCTGTGTGTCCAGGCAATGCATTAGAGTCACAATGGGGGCATTTTTGAAAACAGGAGAAACAGGGTGATAGATTTTGGGGTGTGTTTCTTCATTCTTATGGTCGCTTTACACAGAAATCGGTCTTCAAAGTGATACTTTTATGAAAAAAGTGATTTTTTATTTTTTTTCACCTGCTATGCATTAAATTTAGCAAAAAACTGTGGGGTCAAAATACTCACTACACCCCTAGATAAATACCTTAAGGGGTCTAGTTTTCTAAATGGGGTCATTTATGGGGAGTTTCTATCGTTCTGGTAGTTCAAAACCTCTCCAAATGTACAGTGGGGCCTAAAACATTTTCAAGCACAATATGAGTCCTGAAAGCCTCCGGGTGCTCCCTTCCTTTCAAGCCCTGCTGTGTGTCCAGGCAATGCATTAGAGTCACAATGGCGGCATTTTTGAAAACAGGAGAAACAGGGTGATAGATTTTGGGGTGTGTTTCTTCATTCTTATGGTCGCTTTACACAGAAATCGGTCTTCAAATTGATACTTTTATGAAAAAAGTGAGATTATATTTTTTTATGCCTGCTTTGCATGAATTCTTACAAAAAAACTGTGGGGTCAAAATACTTACAACACCCCTTAATAAATACCTTAAGGGGTGTAGTTTGCAAAATGGGGTCACTTGTGGGGGTTTCCACCATTCTGACACCTATGAGCCTCTGAAAACCTGGCTTGGTGCAGGAAAACCAAATGTACTTCAAAATGTATAAAATTATTACTAAACTTGTAAGTCTCCTAAATTGCACAAAAAATTTTTTTTTTTTCCAAAAGTGCTACCAAAATAGAGTAAAGAGATGGAAATATATATTTAATAAAAAAAATTGTACTGTATGTATGTACATATGTGACATATTGCCGTTAAAAATAGGGAAAAATGATAATTTTTACAAAATTTCTTCATTTTTTCTATTTTTTTATAAATTTCCGTAAATCGTATCAGTCTACTTTTACCACTAAAATAAAGTACAACATGTGACGAAAAAACAATGTCAGAATTACTTGGATATTCAAAACTTTCGCTGAGTTATTCTCTGATAAAGTCACACATACCAGATTTAACAAATCTGGCTTGGGCATTAAGGCCCAAACAGGCCCGGTCATTAAGGGGTTAAATAAAAAAGACGTTCATAAATACAATGCGTCGACACCATGTTTATCAGCTCACTACAAGTAGGGGACATAGAGGATTTCCAAGCTCTAGCTATGAGTAGTTTTGCGGAAAGCAAAATATGACATACTAGTCATCTAAAATCTGATGGTATCTCCTCCACCCCTAAGGACAGCACTGCCAAAGCAGGTTTGTTTGGAATAACAACCCCTATAATATTATTAATCAAACCATTGTCCTACTTTTAAAACCGTCACGGAAGACAGTGCGGCTCCAGCACTGGACCTAGGAAAGGTAAGTATAATAATTATTCAGCTTTTTAATGTGTTACTATATTTTTTTTGTGTTTGTTTGTGATTTTTACAGGTTCGGTTGTTGGACTACTTTAGATTCGTAGACTACTTAAATGACAGAGGTTTTTATTATCAATAAAATGGTTAACGAGGGTTGTGTTTTTTTTTATTTCAATAAAATATTTTTTCTATGTGTCTGTGTGTTTTTTTTACTGGATATGATAAATAGTAAGAACAAATAGTAGATCCAGAGTAGATGAACGGAGCAGGTGAAAGATAAAAAGCTGGAGTCCTCACAACTTTAAGAAATTAGTCCATATGCATATATTTTTGGGCAATTGCTGTTTTGTGAAAGTCGGTGCAAAAAAATACGATATGACCGTAACCTGTGAATAGATGAAAAATAAGTCCCCCCACACACAGCGTTCACAGTCAAGTCACCCCCACACATAGCGGTCACAGCCAAGTCACCCCCACACACAGCGTTCACAGCCAAGTCACCCCCCCCCACACAGCGTTCACATACAAGTCACCCCCACACACAGCGTTCACAACCAAGTCACCCCCACACACAGTGTTCACAGCCACGTCACCCCCACACATAGCGTTCCCAGCCAAGTCACCCCCACACATAGCGTTCCCAGCCAAGTCACCCCCACACAGCGCATTCACAGCCAAGTCACCCCCACACACAGCATTCACAGCCAAGTCACCCCCAGACACAGCGTTCACAGCCAAGTCACCCCCACACACAGCGTTCACAGCCACGTCACCCCCACACATAGCGTTCCCAGCCAAGTCACCCCCACACAGCGCATTCACAGCCAAGTCACCCCCACACACAGCATTCACAGCCAAGTCACCCTCACACACAGCGTTCACAGCCAAGTCACCCCCACACACAGCGTTCACAGCCAAGTCACCCCCACACACAGCGTTCACAACCAAGTCACCCCCACACACAGCGTTCCCAGCCAAGTCACCCCCACACAGCGCATTCACAGCCAAGTCACCCGCACACACAGCATTCACAGCCAAGTCACCCCCACACACAGCGTTCACAGCCAAGTCACCCCACACACACAGCGTTCACAGACAAGTCACCCCCACACATAGCGTTCACAGTCAAGTCACCCCCACACACAGCGTTCACAACCAAGTCACCCCCACACACAGCGTTCCCAGCCAAGTCACCCCCACACAGCGCATTCACAGCCAAGTCACCCGCACACACAGCATTCACAGCCAAGTCACTCCCACACACAGCGTTCACAGCAAAGTCACCCCCACACAGCGCATTCACAGCCAAGTCACCCCCACACACAGCATTCACAGCCAGGTCATCCCCACACATAGCGTTCACAGCCAAGTCACTCACACACATAGCACTCATAGCCAAGTCACTCCCACACACAGCGTTCACAGCCAAGTCACCCCACACATCGCGTTCACAGCCATGTCACCCCCACCCACAGCGTTCACGGCCAAGTCACCCCCACACACAGCGTTCACAGCCAAGTCACCCCCACACACAGCATTCATAGCCAAGTCACCTCCACACACAGCGTTCACAGCCAAGTCACCCCACACACAGTGTTCACAGCCAAATCATCCCCACACATAGCGTTCACAGCCAAGTCACTCACACACATAGCACTCATAGCCAAGTCACTCCCACACACAGCGTTCACAGCCAAGTCACCCCACACAGCGCGTTCACAGCCAAGTCACCCCCACTCACAGCGTTCACAGCCAAGTCACCCCCACACATAGCGTTCACAGCCAAGTCACTCACACACATAGCACTCATAGCCAAGTCACTCCCACACACAGCGTTCACAGTCAAGTCACCCCCACACACAGCGTTCACAACCTAGTCACCCCCACACACAGCGTTCCCAGCCAAGTCACCCCCACACAGCGCATTCACAGCCAAGTCACCCGCACACACAGCATTCACAGCCGTCACCCCCACACACAGCATTCAAAGCCAAGTCACTCCCACACACAGCATTCACAGCCAAGTCACCCCACACACAGTGTTCACAGTCAAGTCATCCCCACACATAGCAATCACAGCCAAGTCACTCACACACATAGCACTCATAGCCAAGTCTCTCCCACACACAGCGTTCACAGTCAAGTCACCCCACACAGCGCGTTCACAGCCAAGTCACCTCCACCCACAGCGTTCACAGCCAAGTCACCCCCACACACAGCATTCACAGCCAAGTCACCCCCACACACAGCGTTCACAGCCAAGTCACCCCACACACTGTGTTCACAGCCAAGTCATCCCCACACATAGCATTCACAGCCAAGTCACTCCCACACACAGCGTTCACAGCCATCACCCCCAGACACAACGTTCACAGCCAAGTCATCCCTACACACAGTGTTCACAGCCAAGTCACCCCCACACACAGCTTTCACAGCCAAGTCACCCCCACACACAAGTCACCCCCCCCCCCCACACAGCATTCACAGCCAAGTCACTCACACACAGCACTCATAGCCAAGTCACTCCCACACACAGCGTTCACAGCCAAGTCACCCCACACAGCGCGTTCACAGCCAAGTCACCCCCACCCACAGCGTTCACAGACAAGTCACCCCCACACACAGCATTCACAGCCAAGTCACTCCCACACACAGCGTTCACAGCCAAGTCACCCCACACACAGTGTTCACAGCCAAGTCATCCCCACACATAGCGTTCACAGCCAAATCACTCACACACATAGCACTCATAGCCAAGTCACTCCCACACACAGCGTTCACAGCCAAGTCACCCCACACAGCGCGTTCACAGCCAAGTCACCCCCACCCACAGCGTTCACAGCCAAGTCACCCCCACCCACAGCGTTCACAGCCAAGTCACCCCCACACACAGCATTCACAGCCAAGTCACCCCCACACACAGCGTTCACATCCAAGTCACCCCCACACACAACATACACAGCCAAGTCACTCCCACACACAGCGTTCACAGCCATCACCCCCAGACACAACGTTCACAGCCAAGTCATCCCTACACACAGTGTTCACAGCCAAGTCACCCCCACACACAGCGTTCACAGCCAAGTCACCCCCACACACAAGTCACCCCCCCACACAGCATTCACAGTCAAGTCACCCCCACACACAGCATTCACAGCCAAGTCACCCCACACACAGTGTTCACAGTCAAGTCATCCCCACACATAGCAATCACAGCCAAGTCACTCACACACATAGCACTCATAGCCAAGTCTCTCCCACACACAGCGTTCACAGTCAAGTCACCCCACACAGCGCGTTCACAGCCAAGTCACCTCCACCCACAGCGTTCACAGCCAAGTCACCCCCACACACAGCATTCACAGCCAAGTCACTCCCACACACAGCGTTCACAGCCAAGTCACCCCACACACTGTGTTCACAGCCAAGTCATCCCCACACATAGCATTCACAGCCAAGTCACTCCCACACACAGCGTTCACAGCCATCACCCCCAGACACAACGTTCACAGCCAAGTCATCCCTACACACAGTGTTCACAGCCAAGTCACCCCCACACACAGCTTTCACAGCCAAGTCACCCCCACACACAAGTCACCCCCCCCCCCCCACACAGCATTCACAGCCAAGTCACTCACACACAGCACTCATAGCCAAGTCACTCCCACACACAGCGTTCACAGCCAAGTCACCCCACACAGCGCGTTCACAGCCAAGTCACCCCCACCCACAGCGTTCACAGACAAGTCACCCCCACACACAGCATTCACAGCCAAGTCACTCCCACACACAGCGTTCACAGCCAAGTCACCCCACACACAGTGTTCACAGCCAAGTCATCCCCACACATAGCGTTCACAGCCAAATCACTCACACACATAGCACTCATAGCCAAGTCACTCCCACACACAGCGTTCACAGCCAAGTCACCCCACACAGCGCGTTCACAGCCAAGTCACCCCCACCCACAGCGTTCACAGCCAAGTCACCCCCAACCACAGCGTTCACAGCCAAGTCACCCCCACACACAGCATTCACAGCCAAGTCACCCCCACACACAGCGTTCACATCCAAGTCACCCCCACACACAACATTCACAGCCAAGTCACTCCCACACACAGCGTTCACAGCCATCACCCCCAGACACAACGTTCACAGCCAAGTCATCCCTACACACAGTGTTCACAGCCAAGTCACCCCCACACACAGCGTTCACAGCCAAGTCACCCCCACACACAAGTCACCCCCCCACACAGCATTCACAGTCAAGTCACCCCCACACACAGCGTTCACAGCCAAGTCACTCCCACACACACACACCGTTCACAGCCGTCACCCACACACAGCGTTCACAGCCAAGTCACCCCCACACATAGCATTCACAGCCAAGTCACTCCCACACATAGCACTCATAGCCAAGTCACCCCCACCCACAGCGTTCACAGCCAAGTCACTCCCACACACAGTGTTCACAGCCAAGTCACCCCCACACACAGCATTCATAGCCAAGTCACCCCCACACACAGCGTTCACAGCCAAGTCACCCCCACACACAGCGTTCACAGCCAAGTCACCCCCACACACAGCGTTCACAGCCAAGTCACCCCCACACACAGCATTCACAGCAAAGTCACTCCCACACACAGCGTTCACAGCCGTCACCCCCAGACACAGCGTTCACAGCCAAGTCATCCCTACACACAGTGTTCACAGCCAAGTCACCCCCACACACAGCGTTCACAGTCAAGTCACCCCCACACACAGCATTCACAGCCAAGTCACCCCCACACACAGCGTTCACAGCCAAGTCACCCCCACACATAGCGTTCACAGCCAAGTCACCCCACACAGCGCGTTCACAGCCAAGTCACCCCCACCCACAGCGTTCACAGCCAAGTCACCCCCACACACAGCATTCACAGCCAAGTCACTCCCACACACAGCGTTCACAGCCAAGTCACCCCACACACAGTGTTCACAGCCAAGTCATCCCCACACATAGCGTTCACAGCCAAATCACTCACACACAGCACTCATAGCCAAGTCACTCCCACACACAGCGTTCACAGCCAAGTCACCCCACACAGCGCGTTCACAGCCAAGTCACCCCCACCCACAGCGTTCACAGCCAAGTCACCCCCACACACAGCGTTCACAGCCAAGTCACCCCCACACACAGCATTCACAGCCAAGTCACCCCCACACACAGCGTTCACATCCAAGTCACCCCCACACACAGCATTCACAGCCAAGTCACTCCCACACACAGCGTTCACAGCCATCACCCCCAGACACAACGTTCACAGCCAAGTCATCCCTACACACAGTGTTCACAGCCAAGTCACCCCCACACACAGCGTTCACAGCCAAGTCACCCCCACACACAAGTCACCCCCCCACACAGCATTCACAGTCAAGTCACCCCCACACACACACACCGTTCACAGCCGTCACCCACACACAGCGTTCACAGCCAAGTCACCCCCACACATAGCATTCACAGCCAAGTCACTCCCACACATAGCACTCATAGCCAAGTCACCCCCACACACAGCGTTCACAGCCAAGTCACCCCACACAGCGTGTTCGCAGCCAAGTCATCCCCACCCACAGCGTTCACAGCCAAGTCACTCCCACACACAGTGTTCACAGCCAAGTCACCCCCACACACAGCATTCATAGCCAAGTCACCCCCACACACAGCGTTCACAGCCAAGTCACCCCCACACACAGCGTTCACAGCCAAGTCACCCCCACACACAGCGTTCACAGCCAAGTCACCCCCACACACAGCATTCACAGCAAAGTCACTCCCACACACAGCGTTCACAGCCGTCACCCCCAGACACAGCGTTCACAGCCAAGTCATCCCTACACACAGTGTTCACAGCCAAGTCACCCCCACACACAGCGTTCACAGTCAAGTCACCCCCACACACAGCATTCACAGCCAAGTCACCCCCACACACAGCGTTCACAGCCAAGTCACCCCCACACATAGCGTTCACAGCCAAGTCACCCCCCCACACAGCGTTCATAGCCAAGTTACCCCTCCACACAGCATTCACAGCCATGTCACCCCACACACAGCGTTCACAGCCACGTCACACCCACACAGAGCGTTCACAGCCAAGTCACCCCCACACACAACGTTCACAGCCAAGTCACCCCCACACATAGTGTTTACAGCCAAGTCACCCCCCACACACAGCGTTCATAGCCAAGTCACCCCCCACACAGCATTCACAGCCAAGTCACCCCCACACACAAGTCACCCCCACACACAGCCTTCACAGTCAAGTCACCCCCACACACAGCGTTCACAGCCAAGTCACCCCCACACACAGTGTTCACAGCCGAGTCACCCCCACACACAGCATTCACAGCCAAGTCACTCCCACACACACCGTTCACAGCCGTCACCCACACACAGCGTTCACAGCCAAGTCACCCCTACACACAGTGTTCACAGCCAAGCCACCCCCACACACAGCGTTCACAGCCAAGTCACCCCCACACACACACCGTTCACAGCCGTCTCCCTACACACAGTGTTCACAGCCAAGTCACCCCCACACACAGCGTTCACACCCAAGTCACCCCCACACACAAGTCACCCCCCCACACAGCATTCACAGTTAAGTCACCCCCACACACACACACCGTTCACAGCCGTCACCCACACACAGCGTTCACAGCCAAGTCACCCCCACACATAGCATTCACAGCCAAGTCACTCCCACACATAGCACTCATAGCCAAGTCACCCCCACACACAGCGTTCACAGCCAAGTCACCCCACACAGCGTGTTCGCAGCCAAGTCACTCCCACACACAGTGTTCACAGCCAAGTCACCCCCACACACAGCATTCATATCCAAGTCACCCCCACACACAGCGTTCACAGCCAAGTCACCCCCACACACAGCGTTCACAGCCAAGTCACCCCCACACACAGCGTTCACAGCCAAGTCACCCCCACACACAGCATTCACAGCAAAGTCACTCCCACACACAGCGTTCACAGCCGTCACCCCCAGACACAGCGTTCACAGCCAAGTCATCCCTACACACAGTGTTCACAGCCAAGTCACCCCCACACACAGCGTTCACAGTCAAGTCACCCCCACACACAGCATTCACAGCCAAGTCACCCCCACACACAGCGTTCACAGCCAAGTCACCCCCACACATAGCGTTCACAGCCAAGTCACCCCCCCACACAGCGTTCATAGCCAAGTTACCCCCCCCACACAGCATTCACAGCCATGTCACCCCACACACAGCGTTCACAGCCACGTCACACCCACACACAGCGTTCACAGCCAAGTCACCCCCACACACAGCGTTCACAGCCAAGTCACCCCCACACATAGTGTTTACAGCCAAGTCACCGCCCACAAACAGCGTTCATAGCCAAGTCACCCCCCACACAGCATTCACAGCCAAGTCACCCCCACACACAAGTCACCCCCACACACAGCCTTCACAGTCAAGTCACCCCCACACACAGCGTTCACAGCCAAGTCACCCCCACACACAGCGTTCACAGCCGAGTCACCCCCACACACAGCATTCACAGCCAAGTCACTCCCACACACACCGTTCACAGCCGTCACCCACACACAGCGTTCACAGCCAAGTCACCCCTACACACAGTGTTCACAGCCAAGCCACCCCCACACACAGCGTTCACAGCCAAGTCACCCCAACACACAGCGTTCATAGCCAAGTCACCCCCACACATAGCGTTCACAGCCAAGTCACCCCCCCACACAGCGTTCATAGCCAAGTCACCCCCCCACACAGTATTCACAGCCAAGTCACCCCCACACACAAGTCACCCCCACACACAGCATTCACAGCCAAGTCACTCCCACACACAGCGTTCACAGCCAAGTCACCCCACACACAGTGTTCACAGCCAAGTCACTCACACACATAGCACTCATAGCCAAGTCACCCCCACAGACAGCGCTCACAGCCAAGTCACCCCACACAGCGCGTTCACAGCCAAGTCACCCCCACCCACAGCCTTCACAGCCAAGTCACCCCCACACACAGCGTTCACAGCCAAGTCACCCCCACACACAGCATTCATAGCCAAGTCACCTCCACACACATCATTCACAGCCAAGTCACTCCCACACACAGCGTTCACATCTAAGTCACCCCCACACACAGCGTTCACAGCCAAATCACCCCCACACACAGCATTCACAGCCAAGTCACTCCCACACACAGCGTTCACAGCCATCACCCCCAGACACAACGTTCACAGCCAAGTCATCCCTACACACAGTGTTCACAGCCAAGTCACCCCCACACACAGCGTTCACAGCCAAGTCACCCCCACACACAAGTCACCCCCCACACAGCATTCACAGTCAAGTCACCCCCACACACAGCGTTCACAGCCAAGTCACTCCCACACACACACCATTCACAGCCGTCACCCACACACAGCGTTCACAGCCAAGTCACCCCCACACATAGCGTTCACAGCCAAGTCACTCCCACACATAGCACTCATAGCCAAGTCACCCCCACACACAGCGTTCACAGCCAAGTCACCCCACGCAGCGTGTTCACAGCCAAGTCACCCCCACCCACAGCGTTCACAGCCAAGTCACCCCCACACACAGCGTTCACAGCCAAGTCACCCCCACACACAGCATTCACAGCCAAGTCACTCCCACACACAGCGTTCACAGCCATCACCCCCAGACAGAACGTTCACAGCCAAGTCATCCCTACACACAGTGTTCACAGCCAAGTCACCCCCACACACAGCGTTCACAGCCAAGTCACCCCCACACACAAGTCACCCCCCCACACAGCATTCACAGTCAAGTCACCCCCACACACAGCGTTCACAGCCAAGTCACCCCCACACACACACCGTTCACAGCCGTCACCCACACACAGCGTTCACAGCCAAGTCACCTCCACACATAGCGTTCACAGCCAAGTCACTCCCACACATAGCACTCATAGCCAAGTCACCCCCACCCACAGCGTTCACAGCCAAGTCACCCCCACACACAGCGTTCACAGCCAAGTCACCCCCACACACAGCATTCATAGCCAAGTCACCCCCACACACAGCGTTCACTGCCAAGTCACCCCCACACACCGCGTTCACAGCCAAGTCACCCCCACACACAGCGTTCACTGCCAAGTCACCCCCACACACAGAATTCACAGCCAAGTCACTCCCACACACAGCGTTCACAGCCGTCACCCCCAGACACAGCGTTCACAGCCAAGTCATCCCTACACACAGTGTGCACAGCCAATTCACCCCCACACACAGCGTTCACAGTCAAGTCACCCCCATACACAGCATTCACAGCCAAGTCACAGCCACACACAGCGTTCACAGCCAAGTCACCCCCACACATGGCGTTCACAGCCAAGTCACCCCCCCCACACAGCGTTCATAGCCAAGTTACCCCCCCACACAGCATTCACAGCCAAGTCACCCCCACACACAGCGCTTACAGCCACGTCACACCCACACACAGCGTTCACAGCCAAGTCACCCCCACACACAGCGTTCACAGCCAAGTCACCCCACACATAGTGTTCACAGCCAAGTCACTCCCACACACACACACCGTTCACAGCCGTCACCCACACACAGCGTTCACAGCCAAGTCACCCCCACACATAGCATTCACAGCCAAGTCACTCCCACACATAGCACTCATAGCCAAGTCACCCCCACCCACAGCGTTCACAGCCAAGTCACCCCCACACACAGCATTCACAGCCAAGTCACTCCCACACACAGCGTTCACAGCCAAGTCACCCCACACACAGTGTTCACAGCCAAGTCATCCCCACACATAGCGTTCACAGCCAAATCACTCACACACATAGCACTCATAGCCAAGTCACTCCCACACACAGCGTTCACAGCCAAGTCACCCCACACAGCGCGTTCACAGCCAAGTCACCCCCACCCACAGCGTTCACAGCCAAGTCACACCCACACACAGCGTTCACAGCCAAGTCACCCCCACACACAGCATTCACAGCCAAGTCACCCCCACACACAGCGTTCACATCCAAGTCACCCCCACACACAGCATTCACAGCCAAGTCACTCCCACACACAGCGTTCACAGCCATCACCCCCAGACACAACGTTCACAGCCAAGTCATCCCTACACACAGTGTTCACAGCCAAGTCACCCCCACACACAGCGTTCACAGCCAAGTCACCCCCACACACAAGTCACCCCCCCACACAGCATTCACAGTCAAGTCACCCCCACACACACACACCGTTCACAGCCGTCACCCACACACAGCGTTCACAGCCAAGTCACCCCCACACATAGCATTCACAGCCAAGTCACTCCCACACATAGCACTCATAGCCAAGTCACCCCCACACACAGCGTTCACAGCCAAGTCACCCCACACAGCGTGTTCGCAGCCAAGTCACCCCCACCCACAGCGTTCACAGCCAAGTCACTCCCACACACAGTGTTCACAGCCAAGTCACCCCCACACACAGCATTCATAGCCAAGTCACCCCCACACACAGCGTTCACAGCCAAGTCACCCCCACACACAGCGTTCACAGCCAAGTCACCCCCACACACAGCGTTCACAGCCAAGTCACCCCCACACACAGCATTCACAGCAAAGTCACTCCCACACACAGCGTTCACAGCCGTCACCCCCAGACACAGCGTTCACAGCCAAGTCATCCCTACACACAGTGTTCACAGCCAAGTCACCCCCACACATAGCGTTCACAGCCAAGTCACCCCCCCACATAGCGTTCATAGCCAAGTTACCCCCCCACACAGCATTCACAGCCGTGTCACCCCACACACAGCGTTCACAGCCACGTCACACCCACACACAGCGTTCACAGCCAAGTCACCCCCACACACAACGTTCACAGCCAAGTCACCCCCACACATAGTGTTTACAGCCAAGTCACCCCCCACACACAGCGTTCATAGCCAAGTCACCCCCCACACAGCATTCACAGCCAAGTCACCCCCACACACAAGTCACCCCCACACACAGCCTTCACAGTCAAGTCACCCCCACACACAGCGTTCACAGCCAAGTCACCCCCACACACAGCGTTCACAGCCGAGTCACCCCCACACACAGCATTCACAGCCAAGTCACTCCCACACACACCGTTCACAGCCGTCACCCACACACAGCGTTCACAGCCAAGTCACCCCTACACACAGTGTTCACAGCCAAGCCACCCCCACACACAGCGTTCACAGCCAAGTCACCCCAACACACAGCGTTCATAGCCAAGTCACCCCCACACATAGCGTTCACAGCCAAGTCACCCCCCCACACAGCGTTTATAGCCAAGTCACCCCCCCCCACAGTATTCACAGCCAAGTCACCCCCACACACAAGTCACCCCCACACACAGCATTCACAGCCAAGTCACTCCCACACACAGCGTTCACAGCCAAGTCACCCCACACACAGTGTTCACAGCCAAGTCATCCCCACACATAGCGTTCACAGCCAAGTCACTCACACACATAGCACTCATAGCCAAGTCACCCCCACAGACAGCGCTCACAGCCAAGTCACCCCACACAGCGCGTTCACAGCCAAGTTACCCCCACCCACAGCCTTCACAGCCAAGTCACCCACACACAGCGTTCACAGCCAAGTCACCCCCACACACAGCATTCATAGCCAAGTCACCTCCACACACAGCATTCACAGCCAAGTCACTCCCACACACAGCGTTCACAGCCAAGTCACCCCCACACACAGCGTTCACAGCCAAATCACCCCCACACACAGCATTCACAGCCAAGTCACTCCCACACACAGCGTTCACAGCCATCACCCCCAGACACAACGTTCACAGCCAAGTCATCCCTACACACAGTGTTCACAGCCAAGTCACCCCCACACACAGCGTTCACAGCCAAGTCACCCCCACACACAAGTCACCCCCCACACAGCATTCACAGTCAAGTCACCCCCACACACAGCGTTCACAGCCAAGTCACTCCCACACACACACCGTTCACAGCCGTCACCCACACACAGCGTTCACAGCCAAGTCACCCCCACACATAGCGTTCACAGCCAAGTCACTCCCACACATAGCACTCATAGCCAAGTCACCCCCACACACAGCGTTCACAGCCAAGTCACCCCACGCAGCGTGTTCACAGCCAAGTCACCCCTACCCACAGTGTTCACAGCCAAGTCACCCCCACACACAGCGTTCACAGCCAAGTCACCCCCACACACAGCATTCACAGCCAAGTCACTCCCACACACAGCGTTCACAGCCATCACCCCCAGACAGAACGTTCACAGCCAAGTCATCCCTACACACAGTGTTCACAGCCAAGTCACCCCCACACACAGCGTTCACAGCCAAGTCACCCCCACACACAAGTCACCCCCCCACACAGCATTCACAGTCAAGTCACCCCCACACACAGCGTTCACAGCCAAGTCACCCCCACACACACACCGTTCACAGCCGTCACCCACACACAGCGTTCACAGCCAAGTCACCCCCACACATAGCGTTCACAGCCAAGTCACTCCCACACATAGCACTCATAGCCAAGTCACCCCCACCCACAGCGTTCACAGCCAAGTCACCCCCACACACAGCGTTCACAGCCAAGTCACCCCCACACACAGCATTCATAGCCAAGTCACCCCCACACACAGCGTTCACTGCCAAGTCACCCCCACACACCGCGTTCACAGCCAATTCACCCCCACACACAGCGTTCACAGTCAAGTCACCCCCATACACAGCATTCACAGCCAAGTCACAGCCACACACAGCGTTCACAGCCAAGTCACCCCCACACATGGCGTTCACAGCCAAGTCACCCCCCCCCACACAGCGTTCATAGCCAAGTTACCCCCCCACACAGCATTCACAGCCAAGTCACCCCCGCACACAGCGTTTACAGCCACGTCACACCCACACACAGCGTTCACAGCCAAGTCACCCCCACACACAGCGTTCACAGCCAAGTCACCCCACACATAGTGTTCACAGCCAAGTCACCCCCCCACACAGCGTTCGTAGCCAAGTCACCCCCCACACAGCATTCACAGCCATGTCACCCCCACACACAAGTCACCCCCACACACCGCGTTCACAGTCAAGTCACCCCCACACACAGCGTTCACAGCCAAGTCACCCCCAAACACAGCGTTCACAGCCAAGTCACCCCCCCACACAGCATTCACAGCCAAGTCACCCCCACACACAAGTCACCCCCACACACAGCATTCACAGCCAAGTCACCCCCATACACAGCGTTCACAGCCAAGTCACCCCCACACATAGCGTTCACAGCCAAGTCACCCCCCCCCACACAGCGTTCATAGCCAAGTCACCCTCCCACACAGCATTCACAGCCAAGTCACCCCCACACAGAAGTCACCCCCACACTTAGCGTTGACACTCAACTCACCCCCACACACAGCGTTCACAGCCAAAGTCACAACCACACACAGCGTTCACAGCCAAGTCACCCCCACAAAAAACAATGTATTAAGAATTCCCCCTGCCCAACGCATAGCATTTACAATAAAAGCCTCCCTCCCCACAAAAATGACACACACATAACACTGACAGCCCCCCCCTACTTGCGCATGCACATCTGTACTCACCAGTCCTCAGCTCCGTGGGGGGATCTTTATGTTGTCAGCGGTCACATGTTGCAGGCAGGGGGGAGTGTGTGTAAGACTGCTCCTCCCCTGCCCTCTCCTCCTCCATCCTCCCGGCCTGTCTGCTGGGTAAACACTTCCACGATGTTCTCCTCACAGGCAGAGTGTATGGCCGGCTGCATTATATGACGTCAAATCTGACGCTCTGCCTGTGCAAGAGAACACATTACACTACACTACATTACACAACTCCTGTCGCCAGCACTCCCCTGCGCTGACCCAGCTTTTTAATACTTTTTGCAGCAATGGACGGCCTCCCTGTCCTGCGACCCAGCCTGCCCCTGGCCCCTGAGCACTGGAGTGGCTGGCCCACTGGGAAAATTCCCAGTAAAGTACATGGCCAATCCGCCCCTCGGGGTGGGAAGGGCCACAGTTTTTTGGCTTTTCCAGCCTAACAATTCCAGCCTGCTGCCGCCCCAGTACCCGACCATCACTACAGATGGTCGGGTACTGGATCGCATCTGGCCTTTCCCGGTATGCCTGGTGGCTGTGGGTACTGGGGTATTATTAGGGGGTTAGTCTCAGCTTTTTCATCGGCAAACACTAAGCCCCACCTTAGTAATTACCATTATAAAGGCTGTAGTAAAAAAATATAAAAAACACGGAGACACTGAAGAAATATTTTATTAAAATAAAAAAAAAACACACAACCGTATTAAATCATTCTATTGAGAATAAAAAAACGCCATTATGGAATACTCGAATTGAAAGTAGTCCAACAAATCTCATCCGCACGCTGCGTAAATGATAAACAGAAAAAAATGCTCAGAAATTGACCTGCAGTGCGTTATTTCAATCTGCATCATGTCAATTGTGTTTGCGTAATTGCTGCTTTACTTTGTGGGTTCTCGCAATTGAATTCAATGGGGAGGTAAAACCCGCTACAAATAGCAGAAGTTTTAGATTTTTGCTGCGGAAAAGCTGAGATTCCGCAGCAAAAATCGCAGAAATAAAAAAGCTTATACTTACCGGTAGTTATGGCGACGTGTCTCCCTGACATCTTGCAGCCCGGCTTCCTGGGATGACATTTCAATCCATGTGCCCGCTGCAGCCAATCACATGCTGCAGAGGTCACATGGTATGAAACATCATCCAAGGAGGCTAGCTATTTATATATATATATATATATATATATATATATATATATATATATATGCACACACACCACATGTATACACATCACAGAAATACATACATACAAACACCACATCTCTCTCTCTCTCTATGTATATATACATATATATATATATATATGCTCCAAAATACGAGACAGCACTCCGGTGTTTGTGAAAAAATAGGATCACTTTAATGCGACGTTTCAGCCCTACTCCATGGGGCCTTTCTCAAGCAGTACATTTCAGTGAACAGTGCACATTTAAATACATGATTTGTCAAAGAGCATGATTAAACAATAGAAAATACAATAAACACAATATTGTACAGTTCTCTGTTTCCAGCACAGATTTATAATAAAAATAGTAGCAGTGCATTTCCATGTGATTTTAACAATCGTTGTGTAACGCTCATAATGTGTAAAAAGATCTAAATACGATCTAATTGAATAAGTGGCTATTCATAAAGTGCAGGTGCATAACATACATGATTTTTACAAAACGTTTTAATCATTATTATTGGGCTCACCCTCTAGCGGATCCCCTCATTTCATCCATGCTGTTTTGTTGTCTCGGTAACTTCCGGGAACAAGTGTGCCTGCATAGGACCTGATATTCCCCACGTGACTATTCCTAACATTCCATCCTGAGTCATGACACGCACTCATACGTGGAACGCATCTCGCGCATGCTCAGATCAACGAATTCCGTTCGTAATGAAATAACCCCTTATGTCCCACTCTGGAACAACACATTGTGAGTCAAATATATTTATTGTTTAGAAAAACAGAAATTTATATAATGCTTCTACCCTCTGGGTTAGTTTAGAGGCTCAACAAGCGATGACAGTCCCCTATTGAAACGGGGACATTTCACCCTTGATGGTACATAATACAAAGCACGATCCGTTGTACACAGATCGTGCCTGTACAGTTCCAAAGAGAGCCTCGATAACTCCTCAGGAATGGGGATTGGAAGCAGGACTCCTGTCCCATATAAGACTCAAACTCTGTGTTAATTTTTAAGGTTCAATTATATTTCACAGATGTTTTATAAAGAATAATCATCACGTTATTATTTGGAATAAGCAGTAGACTAACGGTCAATTTACACAATTCTTCAAGCCATATGCATGGTATTCTAATGAGGGGATCCGTGCTAGGTGAATCTTCACAGTTGATCTGCAATAGACAGAAAACACAAAAGAGAGATCATTAAGTTAAACAGAATAATGAATACATTCTGTCTAATATATATTTCAGCTTGATGTAGAGAGTACAAAGCAGGGCAGATAGGCAAAATGCCTCTCATCCTATACCACTCAATTTAAAATCAGCATTCAATGGAGAGAGAGTCGGTCTATGTGTCCCACCACTTCAGACAGGTTCTGAGGTGGTGGAGATACATAGACGACATCTTCTTCATATGGCTGGAGACAGTTGAGGAACTAGACTTGTTTCATAAATACATGAATAAAATAGACAAGGATGTACAATTCACTTTGGTACAATCTAATACTTCAATACAATTTCTAGACACCACAATCAGTAAAATTGATACGAGATTAGCGTCAGATATCCATACAAAAATAACGGATAGAAACAATCTTTTGAGATACGAGAGCAGCCACCCAAGGAGCCTAGTAAGGGCATTACCTTATAGTCAACTATTAAGGGTGAGGCGAATAGTTGATGGAGATGAAACAAGTAATAAGAGACTGGATGAAATGGGTGAAAAGTTCATCAAACGGGGTTACCCTAGGAAACTGGTACAACATCATAGAGACAGAGTCACAAAGTCTAATAGAGATGAGCTCCTTTCTACACAAAGACCCAATGAAAAGAACAAAAAGGATAGTAACAGGAGAATACCCTTTATATCCACGTATAACGAAGCGAGTAAGGATGTAGCAAAAATAATCAATAAACATTGGCCGATATTTAACAGTAATTTAAGGTATGTCCCTGAGTTCTCTGCACCTCCACTTTTGTCACTTAAACGATCGAGGAATTTGAAGGATAGGTTAGTGAAGGCCGATGTCGGTACAAACAAAAAATTAACGCAGACGTTTTTTGGAAGGCAGAAATTGGGGTGTTTTCCCTGCCTCAATTGCGTAAATTGTAAATATTTGGTCAAAGGAGAAATGTTTATCCACCCCGTAACTAAAATGGAATTCAGAATCAAACACTTTCTTACCTGCACATCTGATTGGGTTATTTACATGATACAATGTCCGTGTAATCTTTTGTATATAGGAGAGACCACTCTTGATTGCAAAACACGTATAAATAACCATAGGTTTACCATACGCAATAAAAGGATGGATTTGCCGGTATCCAAACATTTTGTGGAAGCGAAACACACTGAAAAGGATTTGCGTTTCAGAATTATAGATCATATTCCCAGGCCTAGACGAGGGGGAGATAGAGTATCTTTTCTGAAAAAACGTGAGTTAGAGTGGATATATAGGCTAAACACACTACGTCCTTACGGATTGAATGCTGATTTTAAATTGAGTGGTATAGGATGAGAGGCATTTTGCCTATCTGCCCTGCTTTGTACTTTCTACATCAAGCTGAAATATATATTAGACAGAATGTATTCATTATTCTGTTTAACCCCTTAAGGACGCAGCCTAGTTTTGGCCTTAAGGCTCAGAGCCCATTTTTCAAATCTGACATATTTCACTTTATGTGGTAATAACGTCGGAATGCTTAAACCTACCCAAGCGATTCTGAGATTGTTTTCTCGTGACACATTGGGCTTCATGTTCGTGGTAAAATTTGGTCGATATATTCAGTGTTTATTGGTGAAAAATTGCAAAATGTAGAGAAAATTTTGAAAAAATTGCATTTTTCAGAATTTAAATGCATCTGCTTGTAAAACAGACAGTTATACCACCCAAAATAGTTACTAGTTCACATTTCCCATATGTCTACTTTAGATTGGCATCGTTTTTTGAACATTCTTTTATTTTTCTTGGACGTTACAAGGCTTAGAACATAAACAGCAATTTCTCATATTTTTAAGAAAATTTCAAAAGCCTTTTTTTAAAGGTACCTCTTGAGTTCTGAAGTGGCTTTGTGGGGCCTATGTATTAGAAACCCTGATAAAACAACCCATTTTAAAAACTAGACCCCTCAAAGTATTCAAAACAGCAGTTAGAAAGTTTTTTAACCCTTCAGGCATTTCACAGGAATTAAAGCAAAGTGGAGGTGAAATTTGCAAATTTCATTTTTCTTGCTGAATTTCAATTTTATTCATTTTTTTTTCTGTAACAAAGAAGGTTTTACCAGAGAAACACAACTAAATATGTATTGTCCAGATTCTGCAGTTTTTAGAAATGTCCCACATGTGGCTCTAGTGTGCTTGTGGAATAAAACACAAGCCCTAGAAGCAAAGAAGCACCTAGTGCATTTTGAGTCCTCTTTTTTATTAGAATATATTTTAGGCAGCATGCCAGGTTTGAAGAGGTGTTGAGGTGTCAAAACAGTAGGAATCCCCCAATAGTGACCCCATTTTGGAAACTACACCCCTCAAGGAATTCATTTAGGGTTGTTGTTACCATTTTGACCACACAGTTTTTTCACAGCACGTATTTGAATTGGGCTCTGAAATGAAAAAAATGTCATTTTTTCCAATAAAATGTCATTTGTGATCAAAATTTCTTATTTTCACAGGGAACAAAATACCCCATTTTGTTGCCCAATTTGTCCTTAGTGTGGCAATACCCCATTTGTGGTGATAAACTGCCGTTTGGGCCCATGGGAGGGCTCAGAAGGAAAGGAGCGCTATGTGTTTGTTGGAGTCCAGATTTTGTTGGATTGGTTTTCGGGTGCCATGTCGCATTTGCAGAGCCTCAGAGGTATCAAAGCAATGGAAACCCACCAAAAGAGACCCCATTTTGGAAACTACACCCCTCAAGGAATTCATTTATGGTTGTTGTTAGCATTTTGACCACACAGTTTTTTCACAGCACCTATTTCAATTGGGCTGTGACATTAAAAAAATGACATTTTTTCCAATAAGATGTAATTTTTTACCAAAATTTCTTATTTTCACAGGGAACAAAATACTCAATTTTGTTGCCCAATTTCTCCTGAGTGCATCAATACCCCATTTGTGGCAATAAACTGCCGTTTGGGCCCATGGGAGGCCTCAGAAGGGAAGGAGCGCTGTGTGTTCTTTGGAGTACAGATTTTGCTGGTTTGGTTTTCGGGTGCCATGTCGCATTTGCATAGCCCCAGAGGTATCAAAGCAATGGAAACCCACCAGAAGTGACCCCATTTTGGAAACTACACCCCTCAAGGAATTCATTTATGGGTAATGTGACCATTTAGACTCCATAGTTTCTTCACAGAACTTATTTGATTTGGGCTGGGAAGTCATGAAATATATATTTTTTCCAATAATATGTCATTTTAGCTCAAAAATCCTTATTTTCACAAGAAATAAAATACTCCATTTTGTTGCCCAATTTGTCCTGAGTGCGGCAATACCCCTTTTGTGGTGATAAACTGCCGTTTGGGCCCATGGGAGGGCTCAGAAGGAAAGGAGCGCTGTGTGTTCTTTGGAGTACAGATTTTGCTGGATTGGTTTTCGGGTGCCATGTCGCATTTGCAGAGCCCCAGAGGTATCAAAGCAATAGAAACCCACCACAAATTACCCCATTTTGGAAACTACACCCCTCAAGGAATTCATTTATGGGTGTTGTGACCATTTTGACCCCATAGTTTTTTCACAGAACTTATTTGAATTGGGCTGGGAATGAAAACAAAATTATTTTTTTCAAATAATATGTAGTTTTGGCTGAAAATTTCTTATTTTCACAAGAAACAAAATACCCCATTCTGTTGCGCAATTTGTTCTGAGTGCCGCAATACCCCATTTGTTGTGATAAACTGCCGTTTGGGCCCATGGGAGGGCTCTGAAGGAAAGGACCACCATTTGGCCTACTGGGGATTTTCTAGTGCGAAGTCATGTATGCAGAAGCCCCTGAGGTACCAGTACAGTTGAAACCCGCAAGAAGTGACCCCGTTTTAAAAACTACACCCTTAAGGCATTCATCTAGAGGTGTAGTGAGCATTTTGACCGGAGACCTACACCCCATAAACTGTAATGTGGGTTCTCCCGGGTATGGCAATAGCCTACATGTGGCTGTTAACAGCTGCCTGGACACACAGCAGGGCTCAGAGGGGAAAGATGAGGGGGGTAAGCTGTGCGGAGTGCATCAGGGTAAGTAAAATTGGGGTAAATTATAAACCAAGGGATGTATGATAAATTTTAAAACACTTTCATACAGAGCTCTGGTTATTCGGGACACGTGTCACATTGATATATTGTGTCATCCATTATCGCCCTCTTATAGCAGACTTTGCACCTCTTTTGACTTTTTCCCTTTTTGCCAGTTTGGGGAACTTCTCCTGGAAAGTGTTGCCCTGGTACGATGCGTGTGGGCTCGCTTCCAGAAGTACTGGGTGCCCCCCCTTCTTGGTCCCTAAAGATTAGGTTCTTGATAATCACCTCTTGAAATTCCAGGAAAGTTCCCGTCTGGCCTGCACATCGACGTAGCATGTACGCATTGTACAATGCCATCTGTATGATGTGCCCGGCCAGCTTCTTATACCACACCGCATGGCGCTGTAGGGCTTCAGGGCTTGATCTTACAAGTCCACCCCTCCCCATGTACCTATTGTAGTCCAGGATGCAGTCTGGTTTGGGGGTGGCCTTTCCTTCATATATCCTAAACCTGTAGGTATACTCTGATGCACTCTCACAGCTTATACATCTTCACGCCATACCTTGCCCTCTTACCCGGCAGGTACTCGCGGAATTGAACCCTCCCTTTAAAATGTACCAGGGACTCATCAATAGAAATACACTTCTCGGGGGTGTATGCTTGGGAAAACCGGGCACTTGAACGGTCTAATAGGGGTCTCCGTTTATACAAACGGTCAAAACTGGGGCCATCTCGGGGTGGGCACGGCTCATTATCAGTATAATGTAAGAAGCGAAGTATTGCCTCATTTATTTATTTTTTTAGGTTCCAGTTCAGTTCTGAAGTTGCTTTGAGGGGCCCATATATTAGAAACCCCTATCAAATACCCCATTTTAGAAACTAGACCCCTCAAAGTATTCACAACAGCATTTAGAAAGTTTATGAACCCTTTAGGTGTTTCACAGAAATTTAGAGCAAAGTAGAGGTGAAATTTAAATTTTTTTTTTGTCAGAAAATTCTCTTTATACCATTTTTTTTATAACACAAAAGGATTTATCAGAGAAACGCAACTTAATACGTATTTCCCAGATTCTGCAGTTTTGATAAATATCCCCCATGTGGCTCTCGGGCGGTAATGGGCTGAAGCATCGGCCTCAGAAGCAAAGAAGCACCTAGCGGATTTTGAAGCCTCTTTTTTATTAGGCACCATGTCCGGTTTGAAGAGGTCTTGTGGTGCCAAAACATTGGGAACCCCCCAAAAGTGACCCCAATTTGGAAACTAGACCCCTTGAGGAATACATTGTAGTTTTTTTGGGGTGCATGCGGCTTTTTGATCAGTTTTTATTCTATTTTTAGGTGGCGTGGTGACTAAAAAACAGCAATTCTACTATTGTTTTTTTTTCTTTTTTTTTTACAGCGTTCACCGTGCGCTATAAATGACATATTCACTTTATTCTGCGGGGCGATACGATTACGACGATACCAGATGTTTATAGTTTTTTTTTATCTCTTATGGCGTTTGCACAATAAAATACGTTTTGTAAACAACCATTCACTTTTTGTGTTACCTTATTCTAAGCGCCAGAACGTTTTTATTTTTCAATCAATAAAGCCGTGCGAGAACTTATTTTTTGCGTAACGAACTGTAGTTTCGATCAGTACCATTTTTAGGTACATGCGACTCTTTGATCTCTTTTTATTCCATTTTTTGGGAGGTGAAGTGACCAAAGAATTGTGATTGTGGTTCGGTTTATTATTATTTTATTTTACGGCGTTCACCGTGCGGGATAAATAATGAAATAATTTTGTAGTTCAGGCCGTTATGGACGCGGCGATACCAATTATGTATAGTTTATTTGTTTGTTTATATATTTTTTTTAATAATAAAGGACTGATAAGGGAAAAAGGGGGATTTTTACTTTATTACTTTTAAATCTTTTATTTTCTTATTTTTACACATCTTTTTTTAACTTTTTTTTAACTTTATTACTTTGTCCCACTAGGGGACTTGAGGGCAGGAGGCCCTGATCGCTATTCTAATACACTGCACTACATGCGTAGTGCAGTGTATTAGAACTGTCAGCTACTCACTGACAGCAAGCATAGTGGGTCCTGACGTTGTCAGGACCCACTAAGCTTCCGTCTATGGCATAGCCGGACGCCATTGTTTGGTGTCCGGTTGCCATAGTCACCATCGCCGGCCGCTATCGCGTAGCAGGCCGGCGATGGCAGCTTAACCCCTAAAAAGCCGCGATCTCTATAGAACGCGGCTTTTAAGGGGTTAATCAGCGGGGACACAGCGATCGGTCCCCGCTGTAGGAGCTGTGACAGCTGCTGAACAAGACAGCAGCGTCACAGCTCCTGTATGTGTCGGGAGGACGGCCGAAACGGCCGTTACTCCCGAGACGTACTATTACGGCATGGAGCGCGAACGATACAGCTGCCATGACGTAATAGTACGTCAAGGAGCGGGAAGGGGTTAACTTAATGATCTCTCTTTTGTGTTTTCTGTCTATTGCAGATCAACTGTGAAGACTCACCTAGCACGGATCCCCTCATTAGAATACCATGCATATGGCTTGAAGAATTGTGTAAATTGACCGTTAGTCTACTGCTTATTCCAAATAATAACGTGATGATTATTCTTTATAAAACATCTGTGAAATATAATTGAACCTTAAAAATTAACACAGAGTTTGAGTCTTATATGGGACAGGAGTCCTGCTTCCAATCCCCATTCCTGAGGAGTTATCGAGGCTCTCTTTGGAACTGTACAGGCACGATCTGTGTACAATGGATCGTGCTTTGTATTATGTACCATCAAGGGTGAAATGTCCCCGTTTCAATAGGGGACTGTCATCGCTTGTTGAGCCTCTAAACTAACCCAGAGGGTAGAAGCATTATATAAATTTCTGTTTTTCTAAACAATAAATATATTTGACTCACAATGTGTTGTTCCAGAGTGGGACATAAGGGGTTATTTCATTACGAACGGAATTCGTTGATCTGAGCATGCGCGAGATGCGTTCCACGTACGAGTGCGTGTCATGACTCAGGATGGAATGTTAGGAATAGTCATGTGGGGAATATCAGGTCCTATGCAGGCACACTTGTTCCCGGAAGTTACCGAGACAACAAAACAGCATGGATGAAGTGAGGGGATCCGCTAGAGGGTGAGCCCAATAATAATGATTAAAACGTTTTGTAAAAATCATGTATGTTATGCACCTGCACTTTATGAATAGCCACTTATTCAATTAGATCGTATTTAGATCTTTTTACACATTATTGGCGTTTTGCCCTCTTAATAACTATGATACACAACGATTGTTAAAATCACATGGAAATGCACTGCTACTATTTTTATTATAAATCTGTGCTGGAAACAGAGAACTGTACAATATTGTGTTTATTGTATTTTCTATTGTTTAATCATGCTCTTTGACAAATCATGTATTTAAATGTGCACTGTTCACTGAAATGTACTGCTTGAGAAAGGCCCCATGGAGTAGGGCTGAAACGTCGCATTAAAGTGATCCTATTTTTTCACAAACACCGGAGTGCTGTCTCGTATTTTGGAGCATATTGGTTATTGGGACACGGGTCGAGTGTCCTAACGAGAATTTTTTGCACCCCCCACGGAAGGAACGGTGCTGCTTTTTCTCTTTTTTCATATATATATATATATATATATATATATATATATATATATATATATATATATATATATATATATATAAAAAAAAATGAGTTTCTGATGTCTGTTTTTTATGCACGGACAAATGACTGGACCAATCTGCACCAAATTTGGCACATATTACGCGCTTCCGAAGTTTTTAGACCGGTTTCGGCTCGATAGGACCTACCGTTCTCAACATATTCACAAAAGCAAATATAGCACCACTGGCTTCCACATCAAGGACCTGCCTCCATATTACATCAGATGACCTGTATTTGCCAATAGAAGCTCGCAGGTCCTTCATTCTTATGCCAAATGCACACGACCGTGTGTGCCGGCCGGGTACCGTCAGTGATCCGTGGAAAGATGGGACATGTCCTATCTTTCCACTACTCGAAAAGTCGGGTCAGTTTTGCACGTACCCGATTCACCAGCTGAAGTAAATGGGTCCCTGAAAACTATCTGTGCCATTCGGATGCCGTGAAGAACGGCCCGAGTGGCACTCTATCGTGTGCAACAGGTGTTCGCCTCACTCACATACACACAGTTTTAGACCAGGTTTCCATAACAACCAAGCCATTTTCTTTACTCGACGTGTTACTCGCCGTAAACTAACTGTACTTATATTGGATTTGAGCCTTCTCATGAATTGAAACCCTTTCTTACCAGTCATGCCTCCAAAACGGTACCTGCACTTAGATGAAAGACTTAGCTCTGTGTGGCGACCCCGACATTCATTCTGTGGTGGAATTATCGATGCCAAAATTCCCTATTATCTCAGAAAAAAGGTTAGGAGACCCACGAGGAGCAATATGGGACCTTCCAAGACGCCAGCTGCGGCCGAGAAACGTAAGAGTTCGCCAGGAGCTCCGGACAAGATAGCGTCCGAGGCGAGTCTGCATCTTCTGCACTTGCACAGCCTGTGACATCTGATGTACTTACCTCTGAGGAAGGTCCGGCCTCGCCTGAACTGACCCTGAAGCAGGTCTCGGAGATGCTTGTGACGGCGATCCTGGAGACTCAGATGTCAGTCACAACCAAAATTGAGGAGGTGAAAGTGGATGTCGGTCTCTTGCGCCAGGACTTACATAACCTGAGAGACCGGGTTACTCAGGCTGAGAATAGAATCTCTACCGTGGAAGACCGTACTGAATCCATGCCTCGCACGCTAAGTGAACTTATCGGTAAGGTGGAGCTGTGGTGCCAAAAGGCTGACGATCTAGAGAATCGTTTGAGGAGGAATAATTTGCGGATCGTAGGCCTCCCTGAAAGGAGAGGCTGGACTGCAGCTCAAAAGACCTAAGGGGAAGCCTCCATGACCGCTATATGAGGGAAGGGGTTAACTATTGCGGGTCAGGTAGGGGTCAGTGCAGGGGAGGGCAAGGAGGAGTTGGGGAAGGGAGGAGTAGAGGGTTGGGATAATGGTTCTTCCCGCTGTTTTTGGCATTGAGCCGGAAGCAGTTGGAAGAGCAACAGTAAAAAATACCAAGCTCCCACCCTCCCACCCTTATTTTTGCTTGGATCTATTGTGTTTTTTGTTTT
This sequence comes from Rhinoderma darwinii, assembly GCF_050947455.1. NCBI lineage: Eukaryota > Metazoa > Chordata > Amphibia > Anura > Rhinodermatidae > Rhinoderma > Rhinoderma darwinii. The sequence continues at coordinate 322,236,811 of NC_134688.1, read as the reverse complement.
TTGTATGAGTATTGTTTGTCTCGGCAGATTTGGCCACGCTAGTAATTGTGTTATATTTTGCTTGTAATTTGTTGTTTTTTCATTTTAGGAGCAGGTCCAGGTGTCATAGCAGCTGGCGGGGGGAGTCCTTGAGGTTGGTCAGTACGAACTGGTTGGGGGGGTCGCATCGGGGGTATGCGTTCCCCAGAAAGGTATACTATTTGGAAGACTTCATAGGGTGTTATCCCTTTGAAGTGGTCTTCTAGTGGTTGGATCCATCTGCAGAGGTGAGCGGTGCCTCCGAGCTGGTTTACGACTGGAGGTAAATAGTTGGTGGTGGTTTGCAGATGGCTAACTCAAGGTAAAAAACTGGGAAAAATGGCTTCAAGGACTTCCCCTGCTCTAATTAGTGTTAATGTTGTTGTTATTATTGATACTGACCCATGTTGGGTCATGTGAATTATAGGAGGAATTCTTTGGTTGAATTCCTTGTACTTATCCGAATGTTTCAGATTAAATTGCCTTTTTTTCTAACTGATGTAAATTAATAAACGGCTGCTGTGGCCATTTTCACATCCAACATTGGTTGTCACGTGTCTTTTTTGGGTTGGGGGGTGAGATAAAGGAGAATATAAGGATTCAACAGCACACCACTCTACTTAGGCAGGTCAAGGGCAGAGGGCCTAAGACCAGATGAGTACATTAAAAATCGCTGAAAGATTTGTTTCCAAATACTTCATTCTCGCAGGCCTTCGCTATTGAAAGGGCTAACAGAGTTCCTGCCAAACCTCCACCTAATGGTGCGAATCCGAGGCCATTGCTGCCTGTTGAATTACAAGTAACGGTGTTACAGGACGCAAAGGAGAGATTAAGTTTGAAAACACTGCGGTTTCCATTTTTCCCGATTTCTCTCCGGAGCTGCAACGCCAAAGGGCATCATATGTTCACATCAAACGATGACTCCATGAGAGACGGATTCCATATTCCATGGCATATCCTGCACGCCTGAGAGTGGTTAATGGAGACCGCTCTGTATTTTTTACTGCCACAGAGGCGGCTGATTTATGGCTCTCCAGGATTGGAAGATCTCCCTGCCGCTGACAGTGATTTTCCGTGAGATGGTGATTGTGAGTATAGTGATACAGTTCTGGTTCTTTTGAATCAGCTGCATGTTATTCTGTTGATATATGATGTGCAGCCATAATGATTCTCAGTATCTCTCATAAGTGCATATGTATATTTCTTGGTACTAGTTGCTTATGTGAAATCCATATATTATGTGGGGTCAGCGATGCATGGATACGTTCAATTTTATAAATGTTTTTAAGATATGCGAGTAGCACCGTATGGTTTTCCTGCCTCCTCATATCTATTATGTGTAACAGGACATAGTATCCTTTGCTGGCTTGGTATTGCTAAACACAGGGGGGTGCTACTGGGGAGTGATTGTTCCTTCCTTTATTCCACTGTGTTTAGTCCCTAAATAGTGGAAACTACCCCACTTTAATTTCGCTCTGAATGTCACGTATGCTTCTTAAAGAGGCTCTGTCACCAGATTTTGCAACCCCTATCTGCTATTGCAGCAGATAGGCGCTGCAATGTAGATTACAGTAACGTTTTTATTTTTAAAAAACGAGCATTTTTGGCCAAGTTATGACCATTTTCGTATTTATGCAAATGAGGCTTGCAAAAGTACAACTGGGCGTGTTGAAAAGTAAAAGTACAACTGGGCGTGTATTATGTGCGTACATCGGGGTGTGTTTACTACTTTTACTAGCTGGGCGTTGTGTATAGAAGTATCATCCACTTCTCTTCACAACGCCCAGCTTCTGGCAGTGCAGACACAGCCGTGTTCTCAAGAGATCACGCTGTGTCGTCACTCACAGGTCCTGCATCGTGTCAGACGAGCGAGGACACATCGGCACCAGAGGCTACAGATGATTCTGCAGCAGCATCGGCATTTGCAGGTAAGTCGATGTAGCTACTTACCTACAAATGCTGATGCTGCTGCAGAATCAACTGTAGCCTCTGGTGCCGACACGATGCAGGACCTGTGAGTGACGTCACAGATCTGCACTGCCAGAAGCTGGGCGTTCTGAAGAGAAGTGGATGATAAACACGCCCAGATGTAACACACATAATACACGCCCAGTTGTACTTTTACTTTTCAACACGCCCAGTTGTACTTTTGCAAGCCTCATTTGCATAAATACGAAAATGGTCATAACTTGGCCAAAAATGCTCGTTTTTTAAAAATAAAAACGTTACTGTAATCTACACTGCAGCGCCTATCTGCTGCAATAGCAGATAGGGATTGCAAAATCTGGTGACAGAGCCTCTTTAAGCTTTAGTTGAGCCCCTATGTTCATTGTCGTTCACTGTTACTGTTTAATGTCCTGTGCTGCATAATACTTCTTTACAGATTTGTCATGGGATATATGTGTCTCCTTTTTGTTGTAACACTGGTACCTTGCTATTTTGAGTCATGCGGGCTGTTCTTTATGCTTTACTATGGCTTCACTTAAGACATTGACTTGGAATGTAAGAGGGATGGGATTGCCTGGGAAGAGTAATATGATTTTGTCTGGGCGTCGTAGACACATGTCACACATTATCTGCCTCGAGGGAACACATTTGACTGCTGACACTGCATTTTTTTAGTAGACCTTCCATTAGAGGTTTATCTCCAATATATGGATGTTCTGTTTCCAAAACTACTATCCTTATTTGATACAGCATTTCATAGGGGGGAGTTACCTGACACTATAAAAGATGCTATTATAGTTGTCATTTTAAAACCTGGAAAAAGCCCGGAGTGGTGAGGTTCGTATCGACCCATATCCTTGCTCAATATAGACTATAAAATGTTAACTAAACTTCTAGCAAACAGACTGAGTGGAGTTATTACAGATATCATACATCCGGATCAATCTGGTTTCATCCCGGGCAAATCCAAATCGAATAATATTCGTAGAGTTTAGGTAGTGACCCAGATTGGTTGGTGGGAGCAGCAAGATTGGGCCTTGGCCTCATTAGATTCTGTGGAATGGCCTTACCTCTTTACAGTCCTCCGCAGATTCATTAAATGGATTACTGTTCTGTACAAGTATCCTCGAGCTTCGGTGGTGGTTAATGGGCTCATATCCCCTTCCTTTTGCCTCCATAGAGTCATGAGGCAGGGGTGCCCATTGTCACCTCTTTTAATCGTGTTTGCTATTGAACCTCTGGCTTTTCGCGTTCGCCAAAAAGCGGCCTTCCAGGGCATTCGTATCGGGCCGTGCGAGGATCGTATCGGTCTATATGCTGATGACATGATACTGTTTCTTGCCAATCTGAATGCTTCCCTTCCTAGAGCTATGGTACTAATGGACATGTTTGGCAGATTTTCAGGACTCCATATCAATTGAGTAAATCGCATCTTATGCCCCTACATACTGATAATTGCAACTGGGATTTGAATTTTCAAGGTTTACAGGTGGTTCACTGTTTTAAATACATGGGTGCCTTGATCTCCCGAGATAGTTCACTTTCTTATGATTAAAATGTTTACCCCTTATTATCTTATCTGAAATATATGTTTGCTATCTGGAAACTGTTCCCCCTCTCTGTGGTGGGACGGATAAACTTACTTAAAATGATAGTGTTTCCTAAGTTGTTACACATATTAGAACATGCTGACGTTTTTGTCTCTAAACGTTTCTTTAATTTGGTAGACTCTCTGTTCTCTCCATTTGTGTGGGGCTCGGGGGGGGGGGGGGCCTAAGCTCAAGTTTCGTACCCTTCAAAGACCTAAGGATCAAGCTGGCGCATCTCTACCGGACATGTTCCTATATTACTTGGCGGGTCAGCTGCGGTTTATTAGACTATGGATTTCCGATCTTCCTTTGTCTAACACAGAACACCATATAGCCCACTTCCTTCATATCCCCAATTTCTGTCCCATTCTCGAACCTCATGGTTTTAGTCCCAGGCATTCCTTACCCTTAATTAAGTTAGCTAAACAGGTATGGTCTCATGCTAAAAAAGTATTGCATTACTTGGACATTGTTGCTGAGATACCTCTATGGTCTCATCATGGTTTGTCTCACTTTCTGCGTTTGAATTATCTGGCATTTTGGATTGCCTGGGAAGTGACTAGCATACAGCACTTGGTAAATGAAGAGGGTTTTACTTTAACTGCACAGGAGATTCAGGATGTGTACCGGGTACCTGATAGCAGGGCCGCCATCAGGGCAGTACTAGTAGTACTCCCATCAGGGGCCCGGCCACATGGCTGAAAAAAAGGGGCCCACCCGGCTGTCGTCGTCGACCGGACTGTCACCCCCCCTCGCAACCCTCGCGGGCCCAGCTTCGCAACGCTCGCGGACCCACTCGCAACGCTGGCGGCCCCCCTCACAATGCTCGTGCCCCCACTCGCAACGCTCGTGGCCCCCCTTGCAACGCTCGCGGCCCCCCCTCGCAATGCTCACTCCCCCCCTGCAGACCAGTTGTAACTTCACAAACTTGATGGGGAAGATGCAGCACGTAAGCAGAAGTTCCGTGTGGAGAGCCCGTCCCCCAGCCAGCTCCTCTACCTGCAGGCTGGTGAGTGTCCCCCTCTGCATCTTGCTTCCCATTCTTTCTGACCCCACTTGTAGAATATATAAAGTATGTTAAAATGTTTTGATTTTTTTTCGTTTTCCTAGCGTTTTTGTTGTTGCGATTTTCACAATCGTGGCAAAAATGGCGCAGTTTTGCCGAGATTATATAAAAATCATGGCAAAACCGTGTGATTTGTGCCGCAATTATGAAAATTGCATAAAAAAAGGATACATAACATGAAAAAATAGTGCTGTTAGGCTATATTCTCACAGTGCGGTCAAATCACGTTTTTGCCGCAAGAATAGTGGCAATAAAATGGGATTTGACTGCACTGTGTAACTAGACTAAGGCCTTATTCAGACAGCCGTATTTGGTCCGTAATTTCCCAGGCCGACCACAATTCATGGAGCCGGACTCGTAGCATCACAGTTATCAATGCTGCTAGGTGTCCCTGCATCTCCCCGGGAATACTGCCCCATACTGTAATGATGCTTTCAGTACGGGACTGGGGACAGTATTCCCATGGGAAGGGAGGGACTCCTATGACTATAGATAACTGTGATGTTAGAAACCCGGCTCCCTAAACTGTGGCCGATACACGGTCCGTATATCACAGACCGAACATGGACGTCTGAATAAGGCCACTTTCTTGTCTCCTATTTTTGGTGCGGATTGCGTACTGAAAATTCACTACAAATTACAATATATGGCGATATTCAGACGAACGTGTGTGAAATCAGCCGTGAATAACGGCCATTTTTCACAGCCGATTTGCACCCGTGCGGGACTTTTTTTCACAGATCCCTCATAGACTTGAGTCTATTGAGGGATCTGTGAAAATGCACAAAAATAGGACATGTCCTATTTTTTTACAGGCCCTTCACACAGTCTGGTAAAGCAACGACCATGTGAATAACCCCATAGAAATACATGCAGCCGTGTGACGGCCATAAAAAAAAAACTTCCTTCACACGGACGAGTAACACGTTAGTCTGAATAAGCCCTAACTCATGTAAATGGGGTTTGTCAAAACCCCATGCACCTGCAGCAGAAAAAAAATCTGCATGGAATTTAGGACGTGCTGCTGATTTATAACCCCTTAACGCAATATCATGTAACTGTACGTGATAAGGGTAAGGCTGGATTCACACGAGCACATTACGTCCATAATGGACGGAACGTATTTCGCCCGCAAGTCCCGGACCGAACACACTGCAGGGAGCCGGGCTCCTAGCATCATAGTTATGTACGATGCTAGGAGTCCCTGCCTCTCCATGGAACTACTGTCCCGTACTGTAATCATGTTTTCAGTACGGGACAGTTGTCCTGCAGCGACAACATGTTTGGTTCGGGACTTGCGGCCGAAATACGTTCCGTCCATTACGGACGTAATGTGCTTGTGTGAATCCAGCCTTAGGTATGCATGGGAAGTATAGAGCGAGCTTATGGACTGAGCTCGCTCCATGCACAGCGGGTGATGGCTGTGTTACGCTGCAGACACCTCACTGCAATGGGCGGAATCAAGGATCACCTTGATTCCGCCCATTTAGCACCTTAAATGCTGCGGTCAATCGCGACCGCGGCATTTAAAGTGTTAGAATCAGGGGGCGCCCCCTGAAACAAACCATCGTGCCCCCCCACAATAACAATGGTTCTTACAGCAGCCTGGGGGCCTAATGAAAGCCCCCAGACCTGCCATCTTTGTACTCCATTGAAGCTCTGTCTCCGGCAGGGCTTCAAAGGAGACTGTCAGAATCACGATATACTGAATTACATTAGTATTGCAGTATATCATGCAGTGGATGATCATTGCAGTGGATCGCTGCTTCAAGTCCCCTAGGGGGACTAATACAAGAAGTAAAAAACTGTTAAATAAAGTATTTTTTTTGGAACATAAAAAAAAAAAATGTTAACAGTTTAAAAAAAAAAACGTTTACATTTTTTTCCCTAAATTAATGTTAAAAAAAAAAAAAAAGCTAACATAACTGGTATCGCCACGTCCTTAGAAGTCTGAACTATCACAATATAGTGTTGTTTAACCCGCTGGGTGAATACCGTAAAAAAAAATATATATAAAACACGTAAATTGCTGGTTTTTGGTCACCTTAGCGCTCCAAAATAGTGATCAAAAAGTCACATATACCCCAATATGGTATCAGTGAAAACTACAGCTCAGCCTGCAAAATTTAAGCCCTCACATTGCTAAATTGATGGAAAAAGGAAAAAGTTATGGCTCTCAGAACATGGCGACACAAAACTTTTTTTTAATTTAGCAAATATTTTTTTTTTTTTAAAGTGGTAAAACAAAACAAAACATATAAATTTGTTATTCGTATTAACCTGTAGAAATTTGGTTAATATATAGTTTTTGCTGCCTGATGGATGTCGTAAAAACAAAACCTCCAAAAAATTGCGTAATCGCTTGTTTTTGCCCATTTCACCCCACAAATAATATTTTTTCAGCTTCCCAGTTCATTATGCGATACAATAAATGGTGCCATGAAAAAGTACAACTTGTCCTGCAAAAAAAAAGCCCTCATATGGCTATATAGATGGAAAAATAAAAAGTTGTAGCTTTTGGAAGTTGGGGAGAAAAAAATAAAAGTGAAAATCCAAAAAAATGGAGGAGGGAAGGGGTTAAATCAGCTGCATGTCTATTACTTTGCAGAATTGTAACGTATTTCATTCTATACAATGTAAAGGGTTAATTTGCTGTAATTCCCTAGCAAATTCTGTAACACACCCATTGAGGAATTTGGTGCACAAAATCCGCATCAAAACCGCAGGTAATTCCGCAGGTAAAATCTGAATTGCGTTTTTTTATACGTTTTTAGTTGTGGATTTTACATTTTGATGTGGAAATAGGTGCAGGTTTTATGCTGCAGATTTATTTTTAGTTATTTAAACTAGTCAGAAACAATTCGCAAGCGGAAATGCAAGATAAATTGACATGTAGCATATTTTCAAATACAGGTCAATTTTGTTCAGAAAATGCGATGTAGATGAGATTTCTTGATATCATTTACTTTGCTGGTACTGCATTACACTGCGGATTTTCCGCACGAAAATACCCGCGATAAATTTGCACGTAATAAGTATTGTGTGAATTTGGCCTAACAGAGGTTTTTTTTAACTCACCCTAAGGCCCCGTTCACAGATGTTGGATTTGATACGGATTCCGATGACATGCCGATGATTCTGCATTCCATGCATATGAGGTTGCTGCAACCCAGTTCACATGCAGCGAAAATTTTTCCAGGCATATTTTTGTCCGCACCATGAAAAGAAACCCACCTCAGTAATAAATAGCATGCTAATTAGTTTGCATGGAAAAGCTGAGGATGAGCAAATTTTAATGACAATGGGACTTAGGCCTTGTTCACACCGTTTTTTGCAGGCAGAAAAATCTGCCTCGAAATTCCTTCAGGCTTTCTCTTGCTCCCATTGATGTCAATGGTAGGTCAGAGACAGAAATGCCCAAAGAAAGGGCATGTCACTTCTTTCTCTCGCGAAATAATAGGAGGCAATTTTGTCTTTTTTTTGCCAGTTTCCAAAGTGGTTTCCACTGCAAAAAATGCGGCAAAAAACGCTGTGTGAACAGGTCCTTATTCTCGTGCGGATCTGCTACATGCTATTGGCACATCTGCATCAGAAATCAAAGGGTAAGGCTCAGATTTTTTCTGTGAAAAAACGCATTGAACTTTAATGGCAACGTAAGAACGGAGCATTAGTTCTTCTTACATCCTCACAAGCGCTTCCCCCTCCCTTAACCCTTCCAGGACCAAGGTTATTTTGGCCCTTGAGGACAAGCCCCATTTTTTCAAATCTGACGTGTCATTTTATGTGGTAATAACTCTGGAATGCTTTTGCCTATCCAAGCGATTGAGATTGTTTTCTTGTGACATATTGTACTTTATGTTACTGGAAAAATTTGGTCACTAAATGCATAGCTTATTTGTGAAAAACACCAAAATGTAAAGAAAATTAAAATTTTTCTAATTTTTAATGTATCTACTTGTAAAACAGATAGTAATACCACACAAAATTGTTGCTAATTAACATCCCCCATATGTCTACTTTATATTTGCATTGTTTTTGGAACATTATTTTATTTTTTAGGATGTTAAAAGGCTTAGAACTTTAGCAGCAATTTCTCATATTTTCAAGAAAATTTCAAAAGGCTATTTTTCAAGGACCAGTTCAGTTCTGAAGTGGCTTTGAGGGCCTTATGTACTAGATAGACCCCATAAATCACCCCATTTTAAAACCTGCACCCTCAAAGTATTCAAAACAGCATTCAGAAAGTTTCCTAACCCTTTAGGTGTTTCACAGGAATTAAAGCAATGTAGAGGTGTTATTTACTAATTTAATTTTGTTTTTACGAAATTCATTTGTAATAAAAGATTTTCTGTAACACAGAAGGTTTTATCAGAGAAACGCAACTCAATATTTATTGCCCAGATTCTGCAGTTTTTAGAAATATCCCACATGTGGATAATGGACTGAAGCCCAGGCCTCAGAAGCAAAGGAGCACCTAGAGGATTTTGGGGTCTCCTTTTTTTAGAATATATTTTAGGCACCATGTCAGGTTTGAAGAGGTTTTGTGGTGCCAAAACAGTGGAAAGTGGAAGTGGTTTTGGAAACTACACACCTCAAGGAATTTATCTAGGGGTATAGTTAGCATCTTGACCCGACAGGTCTTTTGCTATATTTATTGGAGTTTGTCTGTGAAAATGAAAATCTACTTTTTTTCTGAAAAAATATTATTTTTTTATTTTTTTACAACCAATAAAGAATAAAAAGCTTGTAAAGCTATTTCTCCCGATTACGGCAATACCCCATATGTGGTAATACACTGCTGTTTGGACCCATGGCAGAGCTCTGAATGGAAGGAGCACCATTTGAATTTTGGAGCGCAGATTTTGCACAGATATTTCTGTGGGGGCATATGTAAGCTGGGCAGGGTACATCAGGGCATAATAAGAGGGTAAAATAATGGGGTAAATAAACAATAATTCATAGATATGTGGCCGGTGTCGCACTGATAAATGGTGCCAAATCTTATCCGCTTTTGGAACGCTCTGCACAATTTCTGTCGCTATATTCTGAGCGCCAGAACTTTTCTATTTTTTCTCCACCGGAGCCGTGCAAGGGCTTATTTGTTACATTACAATCTGTAGTTTTCATTGGTACAATTTTAGGGTACATGTGATTTTTTGATCACTTTTTATTCGATTCTTTTGGCAAGTAAAGTGACAAAAAACATACATTTTGCCAATGTTTTTTGTCCTTTTTTTTTTTTTGCAGTGTTCACCGTGTGCTATAAATTACATATTACTTTATTCTGCGGGTCGGTACGATTAAGGCGATATCATATTTATATAGTTTTCTTTTATGTTTTGTGGCATTTGTGCAATAAAACCACTTTTCTATAAAATTATTTATTTTTTGTGTCACCATATTCTGAGAGCCATAATTTTTTATTTTTCACTCAAAAAAGCTGTGTAAGTCTTGTTTTTTTGTGGGACGGGTTGTAGTTTTTATTTATATTATTTTGGTGTTCATGCGACTTTTTGATCACTTTTTATTCTATATTTTGGGAGGGGTGATGACCAAAAAAATTGTTATTCTAGCATTGTTTTTTTAATTATTTTTGCGGTGTTTTTTAACGTTTTCATTTTTTTCCTATAATAAAAGACTTATTATAGGAAAAAAAGCATTTTTTGTTTTTGTAACTTATAATTTATGTTTACACTTTTATAAAACATTTTTATTGTTTTTTTACTTGAAGACCTGAAGCACTGATGGCTGCTATAGCACATTACACTACCAAGGTAGTGTAATATATTATAAACTGTCATTGTGACGTTGACATTCAAACTGACAGGAAGCCTATGAGGACCAGCTGGTCCTCATAGGCTTCCATGAATAGCAGACCCGGTGGCCGTTGTATGGCCCCGGTTTTGCCATGCAACCGACGGCAGCACCCGCAATCGGTCCCCAGGAAAGTTTGTTGTAGCAACAAACTTTCCAGTTTGTTGCTACAACAAGCTTCCCTGCCATCACATGATCGGGACCTGAACCAATCAGGTCCCTATCATGTCTCTGGGACCAGAGGCAGGGGTTGACAACGCGATCCGGGTGTCACCGCTACTCTGAGACACCCGGATCGCGCTTTTAACACCCACTGTGAATTCCCGTCGGCGCTGCACATAGCCCAGCATGCGCCGAAGTGAATTTACTGTGGGTGGTCAGGAAGCAGTTAATAACGGTGATCATATTCTCTGTAGCCGAACCAATCGGTTCGACTATCAGAGAACTGGTTGCTGGGGAGCCGGGGACACTGATACCGTTGGTGTCAGAGCGCTCTCCCCAGCACTATGCCGGCAGAAGCAGGGGTCTGCAGATTCACGTCCTATCTGCACGGTGTATATGCATATAGGACGTGAACCTACAGATTGTCGGCGTGAAAGGGTTAAGGCCCCTTCACATCATGTTGTTGCCAGGGGCGTAACTAGGAAAGACTGGGCCCCATAGCAAACGTTTGACTGGGGCCCCCCCTCCCCTGGGTGTCACACAACTCCACCCCTTGTAGATAGTGCCTTTTTTACAGCCCCCCCTGTAGATAACGCCATACAGCCCCCCCTCTGTAGATAGCGCCATACATCCCCCTGTAGAGTACGCCATAAAGCCCCCCTGTAGATAACGCCATACAGCCCCCCTGTAGATAACGCCATACAGCCCCCCTGCAGAGAACGCCATACAGCCCCCCCTGTAGCGAACGGCATACAGCCCCCCCTGTAGGGAACGCCATACAGCTCCCCCCCTGTAGGAAACGCCATACAGCTCCCCCCTGTAGGGAACGCCATACAGCTCCCCCCTGTAGGGAATGCCATACAGCCACCCCCCCTGTAGGGAACGCCATACAGCGTCCCACCCCCTGTAGGGAACGCCATACAGCGTCCCCCCTCCCAACAAAAATGCGACCTACAGTGTGTCCTACAAAATACATGTATCCCCTCTCCACAGGATCTTCACAGGATACATGAGTGATCGCTGGCAGCGATAGGGAGAACGGGGGACTGAAAGTCCCCTGAACTTCTCCATGACAAACCTCTGACTTCCGGCGTCTGCGCAGCTCAATAAAAATGAAAGGAGCGCTGGTCACGCATCCGCACAACCACGACCGGCGCTCCATTCATTTCTCCGGAGCTGCCGACACAGACCCCGGAAGTCCGAGGTTTGTGATGGAGAACTTCAGGGGACTTTCAGTCCCCCGTTCTCCCTATCATTGCCAGCGATTACACATGTATCCCCTGTCCTGTGGAGATCCTGTGGAGAGGAGATACATGTCTTTTGCTCTATTTTGGGCCTTCAGGACCAGACACCGTTTAGCCATTCTTAGCACGTGTTAGTTAAATGGCTATAACTTTTTTATTTGTTGGGCTAACGACGTGATTTTTGCGACGTTTTTTCCGTAGACAATGCAGGTTTCATTTTTTATCGTTTTTATACACACCTTTTTTGCTATTTTAGAATTTTTATTCATAAAGTTTGAAAATAATAGTAAAAAAATATGCTTTTTTACGTTTGAGCTATTTGTTTTTGGTAATAACATAGTTTTACCCTAAAATAGACCTTTTATTTGTGATCGCCATTGTCTACCGTAAATTTTTATATATTACATGTCTATATTAGGGTAATTGGGTCAGCGCTAGCGTTACAACATTGTCTGGCGGGGGGGGGGAAGTTTTTTTTTTGGGGTGGGTATTTTATGTGTATTTATTATTAAAAAAATTTTTGCACTTTACTTTATTATTTTTTTATTACTATGGTCTGTCCCTCAAAGGTCAAAAAAGACCTTTGGGGAACTTTATATATTTTTTTTCTTTCTTTTACACCATGTTTTTCCACTGTAACTGGAGCTGCACAGCAGCCCCAGTTACAGGGGAAATCAGCCCTCTGATAGTGACGATTGTCACTAATAGGGCTGTGCTGGGTCTTGTTAGACCCAGCAGCAGTCTGCCATTAACGGCACCCGGCAATCATCTGACCAGTCACATGATCACTGTGAGGAATAGAGACAGCGGCGCTGCTGCTGTCTCTATTCCTGTACACAGCGCGCATTCAGCGCTGTGTACAAGTGATCAGAGAAGACAGAAGCAGCGAAAGCTGCTTCTATCCTCTCCTCAGGGTCCCCGGCAGTCACTGACAGCCGGAGACCCGACATTCAGCTGCCCGATCGCGCGGGCAGCAAGTTAAAACCCGAGCCGTAGAAAGTCTATGGCTCGGGTTTTAAGGACCCTGACCGCTGGCCGTAAAAATACAGCTAGCGGTCGGGAACCAGTTAATGGCAGAGCGGGGAGATACCTCCCTGCTCTGCCGTAGTGTTCAGTGGCGTCTCGCTGTAGCAGCCATAGCGGCTGCTAGCGGAGCCTCCGGCCATGGTGGGGGCCCGTGCCGGCTGGCGACACGGGCCCCCTCATGCCGCGGGCCGCGTAGCAGCCGCTACTGCTGCTACGGCGGTAGTTACGCCACTGGTTGTTGCCCTACGTTTATCGTGTACGTCAGGAAATCTCCTAACGTATACTATAAACAACGTAGATGATAATTCACAGGACTCCATTATGTCCTTTTAGCCTACGTCGGGCTGGTAGCCGTCGGTTGACCTTATTTTCGAAGGATGGAATAGCATAGTAGACTTTGCTATTCCGGAGTCCCCAGGCAGGGCTTCACAAGTGCTCTACCTGTGGACATTGTCTCTGGGAAAGCTCCTGACATCACTGTCCATATATGTAAAGTGACGTCAGGGGATTCTCCAGGACCGGAATCCCTGGCCAGAGTGTTGCTGACGCTCCGGCCGTGTACAGAGGCTTTGCAAAGCTTCGGACGTCACTTTACATATATGGACATCAGGAACAGCGCCATAGTCCCTGGGAAAGCTCCAGACGTCACTGCCATTCATGGACAGTGAATTCAGTAGTTTCCCCTAGGCCATTCCCCCAGGAGACGTATCCCACTTTATGCCATGTCTGTGTTAATGATATTTATAAAGTTGATGTATTTTTATAACTAAGCTATGAAATGTTAAATACTTTTGTGTCAAAAAAGACAAAAGTATAATAGGTATGATACCTTTATTGGCTAACCATAAAAGTTCTATATGCAAGCTTTCAGAGCACAGAGGCCCCTTCTTCAGGCAGTTTACAAATGAATGACTTAGAAAAAAGCACAACATTTAGATGTTACACAAAGACAATTAGTACATGAGGTGATACATCATTAAGATAAGCCGGGGCAATAAAACTGAGGTTATAGGGGTGATGACTTAGGAGTTAAGGCATCTGGAGTCAGTCTGATGGGGGACGTGACGTGTGTCCATGTAGTGGCTCATAAATCCTGGTGTTAGATTGAGGCCTTGTGTCAATGACTGGAATTTTATCATCATCTTGAATTCCCAAATTTTTCTTTCTCTGTTGTTTTTAAAATGACCCTTCAGAATGAGTACCTTTAAATCTGCCAAACTGTGGTCTGGTCCAGAGAAGTGTTTTCCCACGGGTGTATCCACCTCCTGTTTTATTGTATGTCTGTGAAGATTCATCCTGGTTTGTAGTTTTTGTATTGTTTCTCCAATGTAGATTCCTTTATTGATGCACCTTGTACACAGGATCATGTACACTACATTGGAGGATGTACAGGAGAACGTGCCAGTGATTTTATAGTCCTGCTAACTAACTAAGCTATGAATAGTACACGACTCCTTTTTCTTTTATGTAGTGGATATATGTTGGAGTTTCTATTCGTTAATGTTAATAATAATTGGGGGGTGATGCAATACGAGTAGCAAGCGCTCAGCCCATATTTTGAAAATTTGTCCCGTGAGACATATGTTAATGATACATGTCCTGCATACTTCAGCCTATGTTAGACCACATACACAGAGGCACGTGCAGAACATTTTACGGCGAGACACGGAGTTCCCTGCCATTCCATAGTATGGAGCCGCAGGGACTACATATGCCAATGTATGGTGCTTCATTGGGTGCTGTATGATAGAGATATTCTCCATTAGTAACCATGTTTCTAGGGGCGAATACCTCCTTAAAACAGCATGTTCTGATTTTCGTCTGTCTCTTTTTTTTCTCGACACAGGCGCGTGCGCGAGAGTTAGAATACACACAGCCCTGTGTCGATACCTCACTGACCTACATAACGACACAGGGCTGTTCTCTACTAAATATTCCGCCCCTTCTGTTTCTATTGGCCCTCCCCACTAGATCTCCCTTTCCCCTTAGTTTAACCCGCCCACCTGCTTTATTTGAGGTGCGGTCACAGAATCCTGTAACCGCACCTCAGATATCTAATGTGATCCCCATCATAAAATATGTGCCCCATATATATGTTACTATATAAAATCCATCTCTATGGGATCTTTGTCAAGGCCCTTGGAGTGCTGCCTCTTCATTTTTTTGGATTTCATTAACCAGGGTTCCTAGCCTCAACATAGGAGGCCTGCACCCACTGCTGTCGCTGTGCTGCTTTATTCTTTTTCTCATTATATATATATATATATATACAGTTAGGTCCAGAATTATTTGGACAGTAACAAAAGTTTTGGCATTTTATCTGTTTACCAAAACATATTGAATGTACCGTTACATAATCAATATGGGCTTAAAGTGCAGACTCTCAGCTTTAATTTGAGGGTATCCACATCCTAATTTGAGAAAGGGTTTAGGAATTACAGCTCTTTAATATGTTGCTGCCTCTTTTTCAAAGGATCAAAAGTAATCAGACAATTATCTCAATAGCTATTTAATGGGCTGCATGGGCTATTCCCTCATTAATCCATCATCAATTAAGCAGGTAAAAGGTCTGGAGTTGATTCCAGGTATGGCATTTGCTTTTGGCAGCTGTTGCTGTGAACCCACAACATGAGGTCAAAGGAGCTCTCAATGCAAGTGAATCAGACCATCGTTAGGCTGAAAAAATGAAATCATCCATTGGAGAGATAGCACAAATGTTTGGAGTGGCCAAATCAACAGTTTGGTACATTCTTGAAAAAAAAGAGCGCACTGGTAATCTTGTGAACTCCAAAAGACCTGGACGTCCATGTAAGACAACAGTGATGGATGATCGCAGAATCCTTTCCATGGTGAAGGAAAACCCCTTCACAACATCTACCGAAGAGAAGAACACTCTCCTAGAAGTAGGTGTATCAGTATCTAAGTCTACCATAAAGAGAAGACTTCATGACAGCAAATACAGAGAGTTCACCAGAATTTGCAAACCATTAATCAGCCTCAAAAATAGAAAGCCCAGATTAGACTTTGCCAAACAATATCTGAAGAAGCCAGCCCAGTTCTGGAACAGCATTCTTAAGACAGATGAAACTAAGATCAACCTGTACCAGAATGATGGGAGGAAGAAAGTATGGAGAAAGTTTGGAACGGCTCATGATACAAAGCACACCACATCCTCTGTAAAACATGGTAGAGGCAGTGTGATAGCATGGGCATGCATGGCTGCCAAAGGCACTGGGTCACTAGTGTTTATTGATGATATGACTGAAGACAGAAGCAGCCGGATGAATTATGAATTGTTCAGGAATATACTTTCTGCTCAGATTCAACCAAATGCAGCAAGGTTGATTAGTCGCTTCACAGTACAGATGGACAATGACCCAAAACGTACTGCAAAAGCAACCCAGGAGTTCATTAAGGCAAAGAAGTGGAATATTCTGCAATGGCCAAGTCAATCACCACAGCTCAACCCGATCGAGCATGCATTTCACTTGCTTAAGACAAAACTTAAGGCAGAAAGACCCACCAACAAGCAGCAACTAAAGACAGCTGCAGTAAAGGCCTGGCAAAGCATCACAAAGGAGGAAACCCAGCGTTTGGTGATGTCCATTGGTTCCGGACTTCAGCCAGTCATTGCCTGCAAAGGATTCTCCACAAAGTATTTAAAAAAAAAAAAAAAAAGATTTTATTTATGGTAATGTTAATTTGTCCAATTACTTTTGAGCACATGTAATGAGGAGGCTGTGTAGAAAAATGGTTGCAATTCCTAAACGTTTCACAGGATATTTTTGTTCAACCCCTTGAATTAAACCTGAAAGTCTACACTTCAATTGCATCTCAGTTGTTTCATTTCAAATCCAACGTGGTGGCATGCAGAGTCCAAATCATGAAGATTGTGTCACTGTCCAAATAATTTTGGACCTAACTGTATATGTATTGTCACGTTGGGTTCGTGGACCCATTTGGCCGTACCGTCATGACGGTATGGCAGCTGGCCAACGGGGCGCAGGTCACAGTCTACAGTTCGTATAGGGTACCTGTGGCAGCTCGGACAGTAGCAAGGCAGGCTCAGCTGGGACGAGGCAGCAGGTAGATGTCAGGCGTGGTGTAGCAGTACAGGCATGGTATGCAGCACAGCACGACTACAGCTCAGCACGGCACTTGACCAAGATAGCAGGGGATACAGGATACAGGATACAGGTACGGGGAACAATAGGAACTGGAAAATACTAGGAGACCATTTGCATAGACAAACTTTGGGTACGACAACAACGCTCAGGCAAGGAAGGAATATTAAAGTCCGGTGCGCGCGTGTTAACGCAATCATGGGCCAAAATATATTAGACTGAAATTTTTAATGGGTATGTCAATCAATACCCGCCCTCCAGTGATTTATCCAGTTTAAAAATCATAGGTAATATATATGATGACATAAGAAACCATGCTTGCATGTTCAAAATCCTTCTCTGGCTTTTATTGATCCAAACAAGTATATAAGTATAATGACAGGAAAGGTGTAGGATTTGATTTCAGCCAATCATCTACAGTATGATAATGATTCTGATTCAGCCAATGAGAATATTTCAATGCATTATAATAATTCTTCACCCTCCAAGGTCCCTACAAGTTAATGTGTCTCTACTTCTTATCTCACTAGAGAATGGAGACTGCAGATAAGATGGCAAAACAATAAATCATTTAAACAGAGCCCTTCTCCAAGTCTGACCCCCTGCCTTATGGTAAACAATGTCATTGCCCCAAAGATAATTGATCTGCTCTTCACAAGAGTAATAAAACATTAAATTCAAGAACACATAACATAGATTTGCTTCAGGACAGCTGCTGACATATTACTTTTTACTTATTAATCTCAAGATGGCTCCTTCAGGCCAAAAGATAGATTCCAACTATCCAAAATGGACGCCTACCATACAAGATGGAATCCATGCAAAATGTTATGTTTTAAACATATTCTAATTACTTTCACAGCGCGCTGCCACTTAAAGAGCGGGCACGAGCATGCACGCGCACCCTACGGGACCCGACCAAGGTGAGCAGAAGTGAGCCATGGCTGCGGCCGTCAGGAGGTGAGTAATCCTGATGGCCCGCAGCCATGGGAATGATGGTATACCCCCTCTTATGCCCCCTCTTCTTGAGGCCAGAGCGAGAGAGAAACTTCTTCAGAAGGGTAGGAGCATTGAGATTCTCCACTGACTCCCAGGACTTCTCTTCAGGACCAAACCCCCTCCAATCCACCAAATAAAAAGTCTTTCTTCTTACTTTCTTGGTATCCAAGATCTCCTTAACCTCGAAGGTGTCTGAAGGACTGCTGGAGGCAACCGCAGGGCTAGGAGTCTTGGTAAAGTGGTTCAGAACCACCGGTTTTAGGAGGGAGACATGGAAGGAGTTGGGGATCTTGAGGGTAGGAGGCAGCCAAAGCTTGTAGGCGACAGGGTTGATCTGCTGTTGGATCTCGAAGGGTCCGAGGAACCTGGGAGCAAATTTGTATGGACAACTTAGACGGAAGTGCTTTTTTGCCCAAGGTTGTCTCTCAACACATGCAGACACACACACACACACACACACACACACACACACACACACACATACACACTGTATCATATACACATACAAACACAGAGACACATACTGTATACCCAATACACACACATATACACACAGACACACATAGTCACTCAACATGTCTCCTTGCTGACAGGATCACCGGCTTCTTGCAGGATGGGCTGTGGGCGGATCTTCCTCCTCTGCTCCTCGGCTGTTATTTACTCCGTGTGTGTAACAGCAGAGCACAGAGTAGAGGCAGATCCCAGTGGCGCCCCCTACATGCTTGGAGGGTGCAGCGCCCTGTGTGCTCGCACACCCCTAAGGCCGGCCCTGGTGACAGCCCGGGAGTGGATGAGTCCAGTCACCTGACCTCATTTCACTGACGTGAGGTCAGGTGACAGGTCAGGTGACTGGACTGGTCCACTCCCTGGCGGTCACAGACCCCAGTCAGAACACCGCTACATGATCTCCTGGCTCTTCCTAAAGCTGATCGCTGCTGAAGGTCCAACATACAGGGCCCATATCAGCAGCAATCAGCTGCTCTGAGGCACCCCCCCTTCCCTACCACCTTGTTGCACCCGGGGAACATGCCCCGCCTACCCCCTAGCTACGCCCCTGTGTGTATCTGTGGTGTGTATGTGTATCTGTGCTGTGTGTGTAATTGTATTCGTGGTGTGTGTGTGTGTGAGTGTGTGTGTGTGTGTACCTGTTGTGTGTCTGTATATTTAGTGTGTGTGTGTATGTGTGGTGTGTATTTATGTGGCATAATTATGAATAAGGGCTGTATACATGTGGTGTGTGTGTGTGTGTGTGTGTGTGTGTGTGTGTGTGTGTGTGTGTGTGTGTGTGTGTGAATATCTGTGGTATGTGCACATCTTTATATGTGTGGTGTGTATTTAAGCACTGGAAATTTTAACTATTCATGTTTGTTTTGTCTGTGAGTCTTTTGCTAAATATAGCTGGGAAATAGCAAGCTTGGAGACCTATATTCAGCAAAAAATAGTCTATAGAGGTCTACGCATCAATATTGTACCAAACCTTTACCATAATGACAGTACTTTTATTAAAGGGTGGGAGGAGCTTCTAACTGATAGCTCCTTACGTATGTTAAATTACCTTTTGGAATTTGAGAAACGTGATCACAATATAACTGCTGTCCAGCTTGAAAAAGAAATTGCGGACATACAGGTTTTCAATTCCCTCCCTGAATTCAGTACATCTGAAATTAAATTACAAAGGAACATTGAGAAATTGCAAGGCGAAATAAAAGAGCGGAAGCGTCGCAAATATATTTGCAATCGAAGGGATTTCGATACTGGTCAGGCGTATTCATATAAAACACGCTCATACCCCACTTCCAAACAGCCTACTGTTTTGACCGATTTCTCAGAATCTGACGCTTCAGGTACTGATGATTCCAGACCAACTAATGAGACTTTTAGACTAGGCACCAAACGTAAAATCAGAAATAACAAATCCAATTCTTCTAAGAGAATCTCGACATCGTCCAAATCGACAACAGGAGGCCATTCTACTCACACTGGGACATGTCTTCCCATTACCCACAGTTCCAAATCTATGTCCTCTATTTCTGCTACCTCACCTTTACCATCTCTTCTGAGTATACCATCGACACTTCAAACCACCGGTATGGAATCCATACATGGAGGGAGCAATTTGAGCTCATCAAGCATGGTCCATACATCAACGACTCCTATCACTACATTCCCTTTTTTAGGGCCACCCAACTCACGCTGGGGTCTAAAACAATAATACCACCTATGATACATGACCTTAAAGATGATAATATGCAGATCTTTAATTTATCCTCACGACTCTTAAGTCCCTATCAAGAAGCTTTATTACGCAAAGGACTGTCATATACTCCTGCACCTGCCTTTGAGGAATTTAACTGGTCAAAGGACATAAATCTTTTTGCTAGAAAATTAGCATTACACAAACATTTTAAAAATATTAATCAGGATGGAACACTCTGTAGTCGTGAAGAATCAAATACTCTTAGAGATCTGGAGGCGTTGCTTGATGAAAATGAATATGGAGTTGCTACTGCCACTGGACCTTTTTCATCTCTATGTCCCAAGTCCAAACTTACCCCTCCTTTTTCCCAATACAGTCATATTGACATCTTCGTCAAGATGGTATGCACTGATTTAAGAAAACTAAAAAATAATAAGTCAATGGTCTTTGGTAATCTCATTACAGATGAGAGATTCACATTGGACGACCTATGCAAAAACGATGAATTGGTTTTAAAACCCTCTGATAAGGGAGGTAATGTGGTCATTATGGACAGAGCAGATTATGCTCATATGGTCCATAGACTACTAGACGACAATACCACCTACATCATAATGGGAAATAATCCTACTGATCATTTCCTGGTTGAACTACATCTCCTCCTTACAGAGGCAAAAACAAAAAGTCTAATTTATAAGGATGTATAATCCGAATCCTACTTTGTCTACCTTTTATGCCCTGCCCAAAATACATAAGGCCATTCGCCCACCTCCGGGCAGACCCATTGTATTGGGCAATGACAATTTAACACAGGGGATCAGTCAATATGTAGACGAAATCCTCTTACCGTTTGTCTCCTCTTTGCCCTCCTTTTTAAGGGACACAAAGGACACTGTCGCTAGGATCCAGGAGATCAATGTTACTCAGACCACTATGTTGGCGAGCATCGACGTGGAATCTTTGTACACGAATATTCAGCACGATTTGGGTCTAATTGCAGTCAAACACTTTTTGAGTGCCAAAGGTACTCAATTTCATATGCACAATGATTTTGTTTTGTCACTGCTACAATTTCTACTTACACACAATTTCTTTACTTTTGACAAGAAATATTACAAACAAATAAAAGGCACAGCTTTGGGCACCGTCTGTGCACCCACTTATGCGAACTTATTTTTGGGGTGGTGGGAAGACACCATTGTTTTTACTGACGACTTACTTTTTTTCACTTCACAGATCTTATTCTGGGGGAGATATATCGATGATATTCTCATTTTCTGGGACGGTGACTCCAAATTATTTAATGATTTCATGTCGGTGCTCAACAATAACAATATTGGTATGAGGTTCACTCACGAGATACACTACAGTGAGATGAATTTCCTCGATTTGAAGATCTCTTTGGACCCTGACGGCAGTGTCCATACAGATATTTTTTGCAAAGCCACAGCCACGAATAGTTTTTTACACTGGCAAAGTCACGATGCACCAGCCCTTAAAAAGGGCATACCAATTGGCCAGTATCTCAGAGCAAAGAGAAACTGCTCCGATGAACATTCTTTTCAGATAGAATGTGATGGATTATATAAAAAATTCATGGCACGTGGCTACCCTAAAAAATGGTTACATAGGGCCTATGCTAGGGCTAAAGCGACTAATAGACAATTTCTTCTCCAAGACAAAGATACCAAATCCATCAAGGCTGCATCACCCAATGCCATTCGGGGGAATTGGTACTTATGATGTTTGTTCCTCTCAGGTTATGGATATTCTAGATTGACATTGGTCAATACTTATTGCGGATCCTGATCTTAAGGATGCGATTTCAGCGGGCCCAAGTGTCACATATTGTAGAGGCAAAAATCTACGTGATCTTTTGACACATAGTCACTACTCTACACCTAACCCTTCACAACAGACTTGGTTAAAATCTCCAGTTAGGGGCTCCCATCCTTGCGGCCGGTGTTCCTTTTGCCCTCTCATGCCTGTGACAAAAATTTTTACTAATCCACCTGACGGTAAATTTTATGTCATCAAGCAATTTATCAATTGTCACAGTAGTGGCGTGATATATATAGCTAAATGCCCCTGTCCTAAATTTTATGTGAGCAAGACCATACAGGAACTAAGGCGGAGAATCTCCAAACACCTTAGCACTATCAATCATAAAGAAGACACTACCTTGTCCAGACACATGCACCAAGTACATGGAGGCAATGTAATGCTAAGTTACACCAGTTTTGGGGAGTTGCCCAGGTCAAACTGGGCCCCAGGGCTGGAGATCTAGACCGTAAACTGTTGCAGGAGGAGGCACGTGGATACATCGTTTATACTCTCTGAGACCCTCAGGTTTGAATGAGGGGTTTACTTTCGCAGCTTTTCTTTAGAAATGATCATTGATAATTATCATTATAACGACTAGTTAGTTATTTATTATGCTTCAACTGGTCCGTAGCCTATTCTTATTCCTATTATTATAACTATGACCAGTTTGACCTGCAGACATAATCATTCATAGATGACGGCCCCATTTATTATATTCTCTCTTTTTTCCTATTTTAGGTTCATCCTTATTTATACTCTGTGCCAATACATTATGGGTTTATGCAGACATATTTTTAAAAAGTCATCCGTCTTACTCTATTCTCTAGGTAAAATAGATATATTCATATATTACTGTCCAAAACCTGCTGGTATCTATATAAATTCATGAGGAGTTCAGGTAATGATCCTAATTCTCCACCCCCCACCTTTACACATACACCACCTCCCCCCCTTTTCCCTTTAAGTGACTCTACTATGAGGCAACACAGACAGTTCTTTTATTTTTATTATTACACTGCTTATTCAGTAATGCATACATCTAATTTCAATATGAGTTGTACCTTTGTATATACAGATTACTACAAAGCCTTTCTGTATACACATCGGTACATTACATAATCACACCTTTTATCACTTACACTATGTTCATTCTTTATATTCTTTATTTTTCCCCCTTTTTCTTGTAGCTTAATTTAGTAATTATTCATTGACCAAACGTTTTTTAGTATACACACATCACTTCACTGTACCTTTTCCTCAATATAACCGTCCATGTATTTATTTATTTATTTAATTTTGCATCATCACATACTCTTAACCTCCATTGCAAGCCCAGCATCAGTGCCCTTTGTTCTAGTATTTGTCATTCTATTTTAGACTAAGTCCTTGCACAGGCGCATTACTTACCTACTGAGGACTCCTGTGACTTGGGCGATCTTTCTAAGTGCCGAAATATGCTTAGTGCGCATGCGCGCACTCTCACTGTAAGACGGCCAAACCCTCGCACCATCTCATTGGCACATTCCTCTGCCGCTCAGACAAGAGGGGACGGGCCCTGTCGTTCCCGTTCTTGATTTCTAAGTGCCGAAATATGCTTAGTGCGCATAAGCGCACTTTCATGGTAAGACGGCCAAACCCTCATGCCATCTCATTGGCGTACTGATCTGCCGCTCAGACAAGAGGGTACTGGCCCTGTCTGGTCCCGCTCTTGATTGGCACAGAGCAGTGACCACTCCTCTGTTACGTCAGTGGAGTTTCCCATAATAGAGAATTTTTTCTGCCGCGCCGTCATTAGCCCCATTAACCCTTGAGGACGCTGCATTAGTGGCGAAACATGTCGGGGGGCCTACTCTTCTAAATTTTGAACACATGCTTGGAGCTTGAGGCACAATACTTAGCCTATCAAGGTGACTGTTGCTGATCCCAGCAGTCCCTGTACTCTAGGTTTTACGTCTTGTCTGATAGACGTTGCACACACGTGCACTCTGCAATCAATATTCCACCCTGCTGGCCTGCTCCAAGCACTGGAAATTTTAACTATTCATGTTTGTTTTGTCTGTGAGTCTTTTGCTAAATATAGCACAATAAAGAATACAAAAAAAACTTTATGGTAGCTGGGAAATCAGGCTATTTCTTGCCTTAGTGGTATCTGTTTGTTAGTTCATAATTTCAGCCTGCCAGCTTCCAAGGGTCTATCCTATCTGTCAGTGGTGTGTATTTATGTTGCATGTTTATATATAAGGGTTATATATATGTGTGTATATATATATATATATATATATATATATGTATATATATATATATATATACTAGCAGAGTTATCCAGCTTCGCGCGGGTCTGTTTCTTGTTTCTTTGTGTTGTTAAAAACTTAGCTTCCTACTGATCCAATAAAGTAAACATTTTTACTACAAAATACATAAATTTTTATTCTAAAAGCTGTGACGCATCTTGTCAGCCTGGAGACAGGCTTGGGTCTGCTGTAGCATCTCTGCTGCTTGTTAGGCTCGCTGAGACTGCAGTTTCTGAGAGTTTCAGTAGATCGCTGTTGGCTGTAACGAGCAGCTCGGGCAGAAGCCATGCGCTTTGCTGCAGCAGTATTTCGTCCAAGTGCAGGCTTCATTTTTGGCGGCATGACTGTTCTGAATGGGGCTCAATTCATGAGAATGCTGAAATCCAGTATAGGTACAGTGTAGAATAGTTACAGTGTAGTAAAAGTACAGTCCGTTCATGGTGAGTAAAGAAAGATGGCTGGATTGTTATGGAAACGCAGTTTAAAACAAAAGTGACTGTGTTGTTATGAAAACCTGGTCTAAAACTGTGTGTATGTCAGTGATACTAAGAATGAAGAACCTGCGAGTGTGTTTGTGTGTTGCTTGTGTGTGTGGTTAAAAACTTTGTTTCCAACTGATTCAGCATGGGCAGCAGCCATGCACTTTGCTTTCAGGAGTCTTTCGTCCAAGTGCAGGGTTCCTTTTTGGAGACATGACTGGTCTGTACTGTCGAGAACGGTAGGCCCTAGGGAGCTGAAACCCGGTCTAAAACCGCCGAAAGTGCCTGATTTACTTATGTGCCAAATTTGGTGCAGGTTGGTCCAGTTGTTTGACCATGCATAAAGAACAGACAACAGAAATTCATTTTTATATATATATATATATATATATATATATATATATATATAGACCAGAAAAAGTACCCAGTGCTGCCCGGGTATAACGTGTCGGTCTGTCTGTTTGTGTGTTAATTGGATTTGTACCAAGGGTGCCCAGGAGGCTAATTCATGCCCCCGTATTTTCTTGGTTTAAGGGAAAACGCTAGTAGCCCTATATACCCCGGCAGTTACACACTGTTTATTTCAATTTTAACTTCCTAAACACGTAGGAGCTAAACTGGTGGGAAATGGAGTTATAAGACTGTGACAGAGCCTGTTGATTAACAACATTGGCAGTTTTATGTATGTACAGTATATATGTTACGGTATGTGCGTGTCTATATATGTGGTTAATTTTTGGTTTGCGTAGGGGGTGGCAATAGAGAGTCCCGCACAGGGCACCATCCAACCTAAGGCTGGCCCTGTCCCCCATATAGTCATAAACTTATGTTGGCAGCCACAATGTTTGTATACCAAGTTTTCATATGGGAGTACAGAATTAACCAATTACTTCCATTGAGAGAGCACCGGAGAGAGCTCACCCATCCAATGAATGGCAATCACTTTCCGAGCTAGAAACAGGGCCTCGCGCAGGAATACACCCTCATAGTGGGACCATGCGTCCATTGGAATCAGACCCAATAAACAGAGACTTGGTTCACAGGGAACCGGGCAGTCCAGTATCAAGGATAAAAGGTCAGTTACTCCTCTCCCGAAGTTTGCAATAACTGGGCACAGCCACATCATTTGATCAAAGTCTGCCTGATCTTGAAAGCATCTAAGGCAGTGTGAGTTAGAGGCTCTGCCCATATGTGCTAACCTAGTGGGTGTGATATAGCATCTGTGAACAATATACAGTAGCGTCATTTTGTTATTCGCCGCAGGCGAGACCAAAGATATGATGTCACAGCATCTCCCCAATCCTCTTTGGATAATGAAGGAATTAAATTCCTCCATCAGCTCTCAACCGTAGATTCAGCGTGAATGATCCTCTTGGACAAAAGATAAGTGTAGATGACGGACACCAACTCCCTCGGACCCTGAGTTCTGAGAATTCGTATACGAGTTAGTGAAGATATAGGGCCCCGGACCTCCCTGAATTGAGAAATGAAGGCGTGTCTTATTTGTACACATCTGAATGTATTTTTATCAGGAAGGGCCGCCATCAGGAATTTTTGGGCCCCATGCAGCCAAGATGTCTGGGCTCCCCTTCATTATCGGGGGTGGGCAATGGAAAGTGTGGCACCCACGTTTGTACGTTATACACATTAACTGATTTTGGTGCTGATGTCAATTACAGTGAACGAAACCATGCAGCAGGCAGTGACCAGTTAATGCTCTGGACTTTGATCTATTTAGCCAAATAACATCAGACAATACCTATTTACAGTAGGAATCATCACCATTATCTCACGTGAGCACTTACGGACATATACCAAGGACAAATACTATGTACCCTCAGATTGTGGTCTTCTCCTGCTCCTCGATATGCTGCTCTGTAAATATTTGTATGCATTAATAATATAAATAATGTATCCATTTCTTATTTGTATTGTTCTAGAACGGTTATACATTACCGATTATTGTAAATATTTGTAAATAATTTTTGGATATCATCCATGTAGTGACTATATGATGTGTATATACCACCTATTAGTGATATACTTTCTATCTCGTATATGCTTATAGACATAACGTTATGTTTCCAGTCTAATATATTTTGATTTATTGATTTATTATTTCTATAGTGCCTGATGAAGGTCAGAGACATGACTGAAACGTAGCACTTATACTGGCATAATTACTAATATTAAAAATCTATCTTTGGATAACGACTTCTGGTGTGCATTGTACATTTATTTTATATGGGGTTACTTACTTTAACCCTTTCATGCCAAAAATCTATAGATTCATGTCCTAGCCGCATATGCCCAGTGCAGCCAGTCCTCTGCTTCTGCCGGCATAGTCCCCAGCTCCCCAGCTCCCCAGCAACCTGCTCCCTGATCGACTTCTGAGCATGTGATCACCATGATTAACCCCTTAGCGCACCTTGACGTAACTGTACGTCGAGGTGAGTCGTAAGTTCGCGCACCTTAACGTGCAGTTACGTCTGTGCTTTGACAGTTAACCGCCGTGCGGCGCTACACCGCAGCGGCGGTTAACTGTGCAGGGTGCCTGCCCTGCATTCCCCGTTGCCGATCAGCGGCCCATCGCCGCTGATTTCAGCAGTTAACCCCTTAATTGCGGCGTTCGATTTTGAACGCCACAATTAAGGTGAAATCACGGGGGCTGGCGATGGTACCCATGGCAACCGGACGCCTGACAATGGCTTCCGGGCTGCCATGTACTGAAGCCATGAGGACCAGCCGGAGGGTGGTCGTCGTAGGCTTCCTGTCAGTGTGACTGTGACGTCACACTGACAGTTGGACTGCATTACACTACGTGTGTAGTGTAATGTATTCCAGCAGCGATCAGAGCTGCAAGTCTAAGTGTCCCCTAGTGGGACAAGTGAAAAAAGTAAAAAAAAGAATAAAAATTGTTTACAAATTTTAAAAAAATCAAAGTTATAAGTGATATAAACAAGAACTGCTTTTTTTTCCTATAATAAGCCTTTTATTATAGGAAAAAAATGAACATTTAAAAAAAAGTACACATATTTGGTATCATCGCGTTCGTAACGACGCCAACTATAAAACTATAATATTATTTTTCCCGCACGGTGAACACCGCAAAAAGAATAAACGAAAAACAATGCCAGAATCACTATTTTTTGGTCACCATCCCTCCCAAAATATGCAATAAAAAGTGATCAAAAAGTCGCATGCACTCCAAAATAGTACCGATACAAACTACAACCCGTCCCGCAAAAAACAAGCCCTTACACAGCTTTTTTGACTGAAAAATAAAAAAGTTATGGCTCTTAGAATATAGTGACACAAAAAATAATTTATTTTCTAAATAAGTTATTTTATTGCGCAACCGCTGCAAAACATAAAAAAACGATATACATATGGTATCGCCGTAATCGTACCGACCCGCAGAATAAAGTATAATGGTCATTTATAGCCCAGGGTAAACGCCGTCAAAAATAAATAAAAATCATTGTCAGAATTTATGGTTTTTGGTCACCTGGCTTGCCGAAAAGTGGCATAAAAAGTGATCAACAAAATTGCATGTACCCCAAAATGGTACCAATGAAAATTACAGATTGTCCCGCAACAAATAAGCCCTGACGCAGCTCCGGTGGTGAAAAAATAAAAAAAGTTCCGGCTCCCAGATTATGGCGATGCAAAATGTGCAGAGCGTTCCAAAAGCGGATAGGATCGGGTGCAATTTATAAGTGCGACACTGGCCACATATCTGTGGATTATTATTTATTTACCCCATTATTATACCCTCTTATTATGCCCTGATGTACTCTGCCCAGCCTACATGTACCCCCACATTATAAACTGAAATACCAGCAAAACGCCAGAGCTACTACCAAGCAAAATATGCGCTCCAAAAGCCAAATGGCGTCCCTCCCTTCTGAGCCCTACAGCGTGCCCAAACAGCCGTTTACGTCCACCGATATGGCATCGCGATACCCGGGAGAACCGGGTTAATATTTTATGTGGTATTTGTGGCACAAACTGGGCACAACATATAGTGCACTAAAATGGCACATCAGTGGAAAATTGTAATTTTCACTCTGCACCATCCGCTGCGCATTAAACCCTTCGCGCACCATGACTTAATAGCATGTCGTGGTGTGGGATATATGGAGCGTCTCACGCGCTGAGCCCGCCCCATACGCTGCGGGTGTCAGCTGTGTATTACAGCTGATACCCGGGACTAACGGACAGAAACAGCCATCACGCTGTTACAGGAGCCTGTAAAAATCACAATATACTACAATATTATTCTACAAGTGATCTAACTATTGCTGGTTCAAGTCTCCTATGGGGACTAATAAAATATGTAAAAACAAAAGTAAATAGTTATTATTAGTGGAAAAAATTTAATAAATATTTAAAGTCCAAAAAGAAACCCTTTTCAACTTTTTTCTTTAAAGTAATGTAAAAAATTAAAAAAAATACACAAAATTGGTATCGCTGCGTCCGTAAAAGTCCAAGCTATTACAATATACCATTATTTAACTCACACGGTGAAGGCCGTGAAAAATAAAGAATTTTAAACGCCAAGATCTCAGTTTTTTGGTCACCTTGGCTCTACCAAAAAGTGTAATAAAAAGTGCTCAAAAAGTCTTATGTACCAAAAATGGTACCAATAAAAACTACAGCTCGTCCCGCAAAAAAATAAGCCCTCACACCACTCTATTGACTGAAAAATAAAAAAGTTGTGGCTCTCGGAAAGCGGGGAGGAAAAACGAAAAAGAAAAAAGCAAAACATCGATCATTTCCGAAATTGTTAATTACTTTCTAATGAAAAAACATTTATGACCACATGTGAGGTATAGCCGTACTCGGGAGAAATTGCTTTACAAATGTTGTGCAGCATTTTCTCCTTTATCCTTTGTGAAATTGAAAAAATTCAACATTTTAGTGGAAATAATATTGATATTAATTTTCACAGCCTAATTCTAATAAATTCTGCAAAAGACGTGTGGGGCCTAAATGCTCACTATACCACTAGATAGATTCCTTAAGTGGTGTAGTTTCCAAAATGGGATTACTTTTGGGGGGCATCCACTGTTTCGGTCCCTCGGGGGCTTTGCAAATGCGACATGACACCCAAAAACTATTCCAGCTAAATTTGTGCTCCAAAAGCCAAATAGCGCTCCTTCCCTTCTAAGCCCCGGTGTGGGTCCAAACAGCAGTTTATTACCACATGTGGGGTATTTACATAATCAGGAGAACTTGTTTTACAAATGTTGGGGTGCTTTTTCTCCTTTATTCCTTGTAACAATTAAAAATGTCTAAGTTCTTACAGAAAAAAATGTAGATTTTTACCTTTTACAGACTAATTCCAATGAATTCAGCAAAACAACTGTGGGGTCAAAATGCTAACTTTACCCCTAGAAAAATTCCTTGAAGGGTGTAGTTTCCAAAATGGGGTCACTATTGGGGGGTTTCCACGGTTTTCATCCCTCCAGTGCATTGCAAACGCGACACGGCACTGAAAACTATTCCAGCAAAATCAGAAATCCAAAATCCAAATGGTGCTCCTTCTCTTCTGAAGCCTGCTGTGGGTCCAAACAGCAGTTTATTACCACATATGGGGTATTGCTATAATCGGAAGAAATTGCTTTACATATGTTGTGGTGTTTTTTCTACTTTATTCCTTGTAAAAATTAAAAATTTCTACGTTTTTTTCACTAAAAATGTAGATTTTCATCTTCATATACTAATTCAAATAAATTTAGCAAAAAAACTATGGGTTCAAAATGGGGACACTTTTGGGGGGTCTTTACTGTTTTGGTACCACAAGACCTATTCAAACCTGACATGGTGCCTAAAATATATTCTAAGAAAAGGAGGCACCAAAATCCACTAGGTGCTTCTTTGCTTCTGAGGCCCGTGTTTCAGTCCATTACCGCACTAGGACCACATGTGGGATATTTCTAAAAACTGCAGAATCTGGGCAATAAATATTGAGTTGCATTTCTTGGGTAAAACCTTCAGTGGTACAGAAAAAATGTATTACAAATGAATTTTCGAAGAAAAAAAATGACATTTGTACATTTCACCTCTACATTGCTTTAATTCCTGTGAAACGCCTAAAGGGTTAAAATACTTTCTGAATGCTGTTTTGAATACTTTGATGGGTGCAGTTTTCAAAATGAGGTGACTTCTGGGGACTTTCTAATATATAGGGCCCTCAAAGCCACTTCAGAACTGAACTGGTCCCTGAAAAAATAGCCTTTTGAAATTTTCTTGAAAATGCGAGAAATTGCAGCTAAAGTTCTAAGCCTTGTAACGTCCTAGAAAAATAAAAGCACGTTCAAAAAACGATGCAAACATAAAGTAGACATAGAAAATGTTAACTAGTAAATATTTTGTGTGGTCTTACTATCTGTTGTACAAGCAGATACATTACAATTTAGAAAAATGCTGATTTTTGCAAATTTTCTCTAAATTTTGGTGTTTTTGACAAATAAATATTGAATTTAACGACAACATTTTTTCAGTATCATAAAGTACAACATGTCACGAGAAAACAATCTCAGAATCGCTTGGATAGGCAAAAGCATTCCGGAGTTATTACCACATAAAGTGACACATGTCAGATTTGCAAAAATCGGCTGTGTCCACAAGGCCAAAACAGGCTTAAACACTAAGGGGTTAACGAATCATGGTGATCTCTGAAAAGTTTGTTTGTAATCAAACTTTTTTTTTTTCAAACTCTTTATTTGACAGAAAAAAAACATGATAAATCAGTATATATTCCCACAAGTCAGGAGCATTTATAGCTTCACAGAGCTATGATAGCATTGTCAGTAGGAAACATTGCAAGATAGGTTGATACTGAAACATATGTAGCTTGAATGCAAAAAATACATCTGTTTTTTGATGTTTATAATTTAACAGTACATTTAAACACATGTACAAGAATGGTGTTAGTGAAAAGCATGTAATCTCTTCCTAGATTATTATGTATTAGAACTCAGTAAAGAGTTATCTCTAGGTGGTGTTTGAATATCATGTTCTAGTTGCATGAAGTTATTAAGGAAGAATTAAACTTGAAACAAAAACAATCTGAACCTGGTGCAGCTATCTGTATAAAAGTTGTAAACAAACTTTTCACGCTTGTCCTCTCCTCTCAGCCTCCTCCACTCTGTCAATGTTTCAGAGAGAAGGAGACTGATTGAGAGAAGGCAAGAGAAAAGTGTATCTTATATGTATATATATATATATACACACACACACACACACACACACACACACACACACACACACACACACACACACACACACATATATATATAAAAAAAATTGTATGTAAAAATACACACACTATACTTTGTATTCCCTGTGCCTTTTAGTGTTAGAATAGGCAGGCAGGCATAGTAGATAAGGCTATATTCACACCTGCGTCGTGTCATTCCATTGTTTGGCTCTGTCAGAGGAGCAGAACAAGTGAATAACGGACCCAATGGACACCGCCGGTTGCCGATGGAACCCACTGACTTTACTAGGTTCAGTCGGCTTTCCATTCTGATGTCAGTGATTTTACCAGACACAATAGCGCAGCATACTATCTTCTCCGGTAAACCCTGCCGGATCTGTGACTGAGGCCCCGAACTGAGCCTTTGACGTAGATGTGAATAGATCCTTAAGTGCCTCACACACGAGCGTGTTTGGTCCGTGATATACGGTCTGTACGTCGGCCGCATTTCCCAGACCCAACACACTGCAGGGAGCCGGGCTCCTAGCATAATAGTTATCTATGATGCTAGGTCTCACTACCTCGCTGTGGGACAACTGTTCCATACTGAAAACATGATTACAGTATGGGACAGTTGTCCCACAGCCCGGCTCCCTGCAGTGTGTTTGGTCCGGGAAATGCGTCCGACATACAGACCGTATATCACGGACCAAAAACGCTCGTGTGTGAGGCACTTAAGGATCTATTCACATCTACGTCAAAGGCTCAGTTCGGGGCCTCAGTCACAGATCCGGCAGGGTTTACCGGAGAAGATAGTATGCTGCGCTATTGTGTCTGGTAAAATCACTGACATCAGAATGGCCCACAGCCTGCTGTGGGTCCAAACAGCAGTTTATTACCACATATGGGGTATTGCTATAATCGGAAGAAATTGCTTTACATATGTTGCGGTGTTTTTTCTACTTTATTCCTTGTAAAAATTAAAAATTTCTACGTTTTTTTCACAAAAAATTTAGATTTTCATCTTCATATACTAATTCAAATAAATTTAGCAAAAAAACTATGGGTTCAAAATGGGGACACTTTTGGGGGGTCTTTACTGTTTTGGTACCACAAGACCTATTCAAACCTGACATGGTGCCTAAAATATATTCTAAGAAAAGGAGGCACCAAAATCCACTAGGTGCTTCTTTGCTTCTGAGGCCCGTGTTTCAGTCCATTACCGCACTAGGACCACATGTGGGATATTTCTAAAAACTGCAGAATCTGGGCAATAAATATTGAGTTGCATTTCTTGGGTAAAACCTTCAGTGGTACAGAAAAAATGTATTACAAATGAATTTTCGAAGAAAAAAAATGACATTTGTACATTTCACCTCTACTTTGCTTTAATTCCTGTGAAATGCCTAAAGGGTTAAAATACTTTCTGAATACTGTTTTGAATACTTTGATGGGTGCAGTTTTCAAAATGAGGTGACTTCTGGGGACTTTCTAATATATAGGGCCCTCAAAGCCACTTCAGAACTGAACTGGTCCCGGAAAAAATAGCCTTTTGAAATTTTCTTGAAAATGCGAGAAATTGCAGCTAAAGTTCTAAGCCTTGTAACGTCCTAGAAAAATAAAAGCACGTTCAAAAAACGATGCAAACATAAAGTAGACATAGAAAATGTTAACTAGTAAATATTTTGTGTGGTCTTACTATCTGTTGTACAAGCAGATACATTACAATTTAGAAAAATGCTGATTTTTGCAAATTTTCTCTAAATTTTGGTGTTTTTGACAAATAAATATTGAATTTAACGACAACATTTTTTCAGTATCATAAAGTACAACATGTCACGAGAAAACAATCTCAGAATCGCTTGGATAGGCAAAAGCATTCCGGAGTTATTACCACATAAAGTGACACATGTCAGATTTGCAAAAATCGGCTGTGTCCACAAGGCCAAAACAGGCTTAAACACTAAGGGGTTAACGAATCATGGTGATCTCTGAAAAATTTGTTTGTAATCAAACTTTTTTTTTTTCAAACTCTTTATTTGACAGAAAAAAAACATGATAAATCAGTATATATTCCCACAAGTCAGGAGCATTTATAGCTTCACAGAGCTATGATAGCATTGTCAGTAGGAAACATTGCAAGATAGGTTGATACTGAAACATATGTAGCTTGAATGCAAAAAATACATCTGTTTTTTGATGTTTATAATTTAACAGTACATTTAAACACATGTACAAGAATGGTGTTAGTGAAAAGCATGTAATCTCTTCCTAGATTATTATGTATTAGAACTCAGTAAAGAGTTATCTCTAGGTGGTGTTTGAATATCATGTTCTAGTTGCATGAAGTTATTAAGGAAGAATTAAACTTGAAACAAAAACAATCTGAACCTGGTGCAGCTATCTGTATAAAAGTTGTAAACAAACTTTTCACGCTTGTCCTCTCCTCTCAGCCTCCTCCACTCTGTCAATGTTTCAGAGAGAAGGAGACTGATTGAGAGAAGGCAAGAGAAAAGTGTATCTTATATGTATATATATATATATATATATATATATATACACACACACACACACACACACATATATATATATATATAAAAAAAATTGTATGTAAAAATACACACACACGTTTACAAAGTATATAGAAAGTATATACTTTGTATTCCCTGTGCCTTTTAGTGTTAGAATAGGCAGGCAGGCATAGTAGATAAGGCTATATTCACACCTGCGTCGTGTCATTCCATTGTTTGGCTCTGTCAGAGGAGCAGAACAAGTGAATAACGGACCCAATGGACACCGCCGGTTGCCGATGGAACCCACTGACTTTACTAGGTTCAGTCGGCTTTCCATTCTGATGTCAGTGATTTTACCAGACACAATAGCGCAGCATACTATCTTCTCCGGTAAACCCTGCCGGATCTGTGACTGAGGCCCCGAACTGAGCCTTTGACGTAGATGTGAATAGATCCTTAAGTGCCTCACACACGAGCGTGTTTGGTCCGTGATATACGGTCTGTACGTCGGCCGCATTTCCCAGACCCAACACACTGCAGGGAGCCGGGCTCCTAGCATAATAGTTATTTATGACGCTAGGTCTCACTACCTCGCTGTGGGACAACTGTTCCATACTGAAAACATGATTACAGTATGGGACAGTTGTCCCACAGCAAGGCAGTGACACCTAGCGTCATAGAAAACTATGATGCTAGCAGCCCGGCTCCCTGCAGTGTGTTTGGTCCGGGAAATGCGTCCGACATACAGACCGTATATCACGGACCAAAAACGCTCGTGTGTGGGAGGCCTAAGTTGGCTGAGAAACTCTAAGAAAATGGTTAAGTTATCCAACATAGTTCAAAAGTTATAACGGCGTAAAAGAATGTATGCCAAAACTTTACATTTAGGCCTGGTCATTGAGGCATCGATGACCCTTGGTCCTGTGATTGGCTAATTAAATAATGGCAGCTGTGTACTGACTACTATATAACATGAGTTTAAATGTGATTGGCTAATTCTGAACACAACCATATCCCCAATTATAAGAGGGTGTTCACACTTATGCAACCACATTATTGTAGTCTTGTTATTTGCATTTTTCCCCTCTAAATTATTTCAGTTTATTCAATAGAATTTTACAGATTATGGGTCACATTAAAGGTGGAAAAAGTTC
The DNA here is from genome assembly GCF_050947455.1 of Rhinoderma darwinii. Lineage (NCBI taxonomy): Eukaryota > Metazoa > Chordata > Amphibia > Anura > Rhinodermatidae > Rhinoderma > Rhinoderma darwinii. The sequence goes on along the minus strand of NC_134688.1, from coordinate 322,201,157 downwards.
TGAAATTATTCATCTTGTGCTGATTTTTTGACATGACAATGTCAGAGTAGCCTGGGTTTGGAAGAGTTAAAGGTACTCTAAGAGTCCAGCCTCGGAGTTCAAATCAAAATATCGATGCGTCGGAGAGGACACACAGACACACAGTCAAGTGCTTTAGTACTCACTGGTATGTGGTATTCTCTGGAGAACCACTCCCCGTTCAGTTTATTTATACAGGACAAGATGCCAAAGAGACAGTGGTGTAGCTATAGGGGTCACAGCGGTCGCATTTGCGACCGGACCCCTAAGCCTGGGGGGCACACGGGCCCCCGTTGCCATACAGCATGCTTGTTAAATTTATTTTCTGTGCAGTGAAGCCGGCACTTCCTGTTACGGTCACATGGTACACTTAGTGTACCATGTGTCCGTCCGTGTTGTCATGTGACACGTCTTCCAGCCAGTGCAGTGGAGAGCTGGTGCGGAGGACTCCAGGTGAGCTGCAGAGTCTGTATTGTATTGTAATGTATTGTGTTGTGTTGTATTGTGTTGGCTTGTAATGTATTGTAATGTAATGTATTGTAATGTATTGTATTGCCTTGTAATGTATTGTGTTGTATTGTGCTGTTTGCGGGGGAGAGGGGGGGGCCCGTTAAATGACAGTCCCCCCTCCTCTCTCCACCGCAAACTGCACAATACAACACAATACATTACACACTGTGGGTCGCGTCCCCCTGGGGATTCGTGTGAAGACCTCCGGGGGGTCGCGAGTCACTCACCGAGGTCCCTGTTCCATTCAATGCTGGAGCAAGGAGCTGACGTCTCCTTGATCCAGCATTCACTGTGCCCTGAGCGGCTCGACGCAGGCTGGCGGGATGTAGCGACATCATCGCGCCTGTCTGCGCCGAGTCACTCATAGCACACACCGGAGGAGGCGAAGGATCCTCCACCCGGCGTGGGAACGAGGATAGATAAGTAATTATGCTATTTTTCTATTATGCACATATGGGGACATTATACGGTATGGGGGGGGGGGGCTGATATTGCAGGGGGGGGAGGCATTATACTGCATGGGGGCTGATATGGCATGGGGGCTGATAAGATGGGGGGGCATTATACTGCATGGGGGCTGGTATGTCGGGCATTATACTGCATGGCTGCTGATATGGGGGAATTATACTGTATGGGGGGTTGATATGGGGGGCATTATACTGTATAGGTAGCTCATAGGGGGGCATTATACTGTATGGGGAGCTTATATGGGGGACATTATACTGTATGGGAAGCTCATATGGGGGCATTTTACTGTATGGGGAGCTCATATGGGGGACATTTTACTGTATGGGGAGCTGATATGGGGGCATTATACTGTATGGGGAGCTCATATGGGGAGCATTATACTGTATGGGAAGCTCATATGGGGGGCATTATACTGTATGGGGAGCTCATATGGGGGCATTTTACTGTATGGGGAGCTGATATGGGGGGCATTATACTGTATGGGGAGCTCATATGGGGGGCATTATACTGTATGGGAGCTGATATGGAGGGGCATTATACTGTATGGGGGCTGATATGGGGGCATTATACTGTATTACTGTATGGGGAGCTGATATGGGAGGCATTATGCTGTATGGGGAGCTCATATGGGGGGCATTATACTGCATGGGGAGCTCATACGGGGGGCATTGTACTGTATGGGGGGCTGATATGGGGGCATTTTACTGTATGGGGAGCCGATATGGGGGCACTATAATGTATGGGGGCAGCTATGTGGGGCATTATACTGCGGCGGCTGATATGGGGAGCATTATACGGTATGGGGCTGTCATGGGGGGGCATTATACGTTATGGGGCATTATATTGTGTGGGGGTAGATATGGGAGCATTATACTGTATGGGGGCATTATACTATGGGGGCTGTTGGGCAAGGCGTCTGGGCATAGGCGCGCGCAGGGGTCTGATGATGGTGGTGTTGGGGAGGGGTAGGGGGGGCCCAAGCTGAATTCTTGCACCAGGGCCCATGAGCCTTTAGCCACGCCCCTGCAAAGAGAGATAACATATAAAAGCCAATAGTAGACAGACACAAGTACAAGTATAGCTTCATTAAAGTTGTAGCTTAACCAATTAGGTTTAAGATCACTTATGGTACATACATTCATGTTAGACAAAGAAAAAGCCTGTGGAAACGCCCTGAGCCCCCACCTTTGGAAAAAAAAAACAAGTTAGACTGAACTTTAAACTTTCCTGTGGGTTCTATAGCCCACATACACACATCTAATAATCATTAACTCTCTATCTCATGCTCAGCTTGATTATACAGGATAAACAACTTAACCCTTTGGTTACTTTCATAACAAAAACCTGGCATTTTAACAGGGGTGTGTAGACTTTTTATATGCACTCTAGGACATAAATATTGCAGAACATTACTGATGTAAAAGTGCTAAAAAATTGTATACGCAATATACATATGACCCAGCTGAGTTTAACTAAAGGGGTTATCCACTACTAGACAACTGATGACCTATCGACCAGATACGTCATCAGTATATGATCTGTGGGGGTCCGTCACCCGGGACACTGCACCGTTAAGCCACTGCGGTTGCCTCCGAGCACCGGACGTACATGCCGGAAGCAGTTGGACCGGAGGGAGCGGTAAGTTATTTCTGTGTATGTTCGTGTTTCAGTGTGTGTTTACTACTGTATGTAAACCTACTACACTGTGTGTTAGCTCAAAAAATGGCGACACACAGTGTAGGAGGTTAGAGCATTCAAACCCCTCGTTTCTCCCGGCACTAGCCAGGATAAAGGAGGGGGGATTCTGAGAGCTCACTAGAGCGAGGGATTTTTACCCAATTTTACAGCATAAAGCAATGTGGTTGCTTTACCACATGCAATGCTGCAATTTTGGGAATGGCTCCATCTAGTGACCAGTGCTGGGAAATATTATAAATTGAATCCAATTTATAATATTTCCTAACTCGTGAAAATAATAAAATAAATTAGAACAATGTTTAATCACCTATACACTAACTGTTTAACTAAAAAAAAAAAAACATGTTTTGCTGGCAACACATTCCCTTTAAAGGAGGTCGCCGTGAAGTGGCAAGTGGGCTTATATAATTTGATCAAAATGTTAACGAAGAACTTCACGTTCATGTTTATTGATTAATAATGCGGATGTGCGGTCCTTAGTTTCTTCTCTTCAATTTCAGTGCAATATACATTTGCAGTTATTAGTTTTGCATGTGATAACTCTTCTCCATTTTCTCTAGACCAAAATAATGAATTTGTCAGGTGTCCAGTATGTGCAACATTTCTGCAACTATGGCCCTTGGCCAATAACCGGTAACTCGAATTTCACAGACAGCCCAAAAAAATTTTTTAATATAAGACTCCTACTATAGCTTAGGTATTAAATTAAATTTAATTAATCCATATAAAATGTTGGGCGTTGGGTTAATTTATAAAATAATACAAAAAAGGTATGATTTAATTTTGTTACAGCGTATCCATCCTGGTTGTTACAGGTAATTCTGTCTGAAAAAGCACACCAAATTGTGGTGCAGTTTTTCAGGCAGCATCTCCGCTGCAGAAATCCTGCAGCAATATAAAAACAAAACCAAACAGCGTATACTTACCCCGGGTGTAGTCATGGCGAAGTATCCTTCTCTTCTGAGCGAAGTTTCTGGGGGACTTGCTCACACAGCACAGCGTGATCTCGCGAGATCACGCTGTGCTGTCACTCACAGAAACTTTACCGAAGTGTCGGGAGTGTGAATAGACATCGCGTCCTGGCTGGAAGCAATGTCTATTCACTCTCAAGACACTTCAGTAATGTTAATGTGAGAGTATGTGACTGCACAGTGTGATCTCGCGAGGTCACGCTGTGTTGCGAGTACTGCTAAAAATGAATGGAGAGAAGTGTATGACGCTGATTGGTCAGCGTCATACAATTCTCTTTACAACGCCCGGTTGGTAAAAAAGTAAAAACACGCCTAGTTGTCAATTAAGAAACTAATTAGCATAAATCTAAAATTGTGCATAACTTGCTCAAAATGTATTGTTTTTCAAAATAAAAACCACTGTTGTTATCTACATTACAGCGCCAATCACATTATGTTGGATATAGGACACTTATAATCTGGTAAAAGAGCCTCTTTAAAAGGGTGTTCAACTGTTCAGCATAATTTGACCCAGCAATTTATTAGTATTGCAGGCTTGTTTCTTGTGCAAAAGGAATCTACATTGCCTGGTCTCAAAAACCAATGCTCTGCGGATGACTTTCTATTCCTGTACTCTAGGGTTTCCCTTCTTCTTTTCTGTTCTGCAGACTGGTTTAATGTGCCTGGTCAGACTGTTTGCACAGAATCCTAATGTGAGCAGGAGGTGCCTGCAGAAGCATAGGGAGATCCCAGTCCATCACCCACACCATACAACACATGACAGTGCTCGCTCTGCGGCACAAGGAGGGACCTGTACGCATTGAAGATCATTACAGCTGTCAATGCATCCGCACATGGGAGGCCACACTTCAGGAGTTGATTTTCCAATTCTATTAGTTTAATTGAGGCCTCATTATAGGGACTAGACGATGTACATGTGAGTTAGGAGTATGCAGCCATTCTAGAGAGATAGACAGACAGACAGACAGACAGACAGACAGACAGACAGATAGATAGATAGATAGATAGATAGATAGATAGATAGATAGATAGAAAGTCCACAATCCAGCAGCACCAGTCAAAGTTGTGGATGGGTGCACGCCCTGGGAGCTTGATCACTGCTCCAAATCTAAGTATAGTCGTCCAAAGACAGGCAGCACTCCAAGTTTTAGTGAAAAAATGGCTTTTATTTAGCCCTTGTGCAACGTTTCGGCTCAGCGTATGGAGCCTTTTTCAAGCATACAAAAAGTGTGTAAAACAGTGGTATATATGGGGATCAGACACATGATCCCATTAACAGGTGATTAACATAAACAGTAGATAAAAAGCAGTAATACAATCATTACAATTTAAAAAAAAGCATACATGTGAATATATAGTGATCAATGTACAGAGTAAACCAGACGAATATAAATATCGCTAGATGTATAAGGAGCATAAGTGTTAATTGATAAGCATACTATTAAACCCTCACATGTGTAAACCATAGGAATTAATTAAAAACAATACCATGTGGTACAGTGGATCCGTTCCAGTGTGTATCCGGCATAAGGTTTGCACGTGCTAAACCCCTTAGTAACATCTTTAAACATTAAAAACACATCATTCTTAAATTGGCAAGTAAATTGTGGCATGCGCCACGATTTATTAAAACACATTAACCATAGGCAATACAGCGCAAGAAGAGCCTGACCTCAATCGCGACACGGCACTCCCTGAGCTGGGGCCCGCCTGCCCTCAGCTCGCATTCTGTAACAAAGGCCAGCCGTGCCCCCTGCCACGGCTGTCCCCCCAGGCAGCTGCCGGACCGTCATACGGCTTTCGTGACTGCCCAGGCCCAAAACATAATGGGGACCTGCCGTATAACTAGTGTCCCCCCACGTGCGAGTTCACCCCGCCGTATAACTAGTGATATCTCGCCGTGGTCCACCACCGAAACCGCTCTTAGCAGGAGTGCAGTGCCACGATCCGCCCTGACTTTACATCACATCGCATCACATAGCATAACATAACATAGCATAATATACCCAAGCCTGGCCTACCATACATAGCATAACCTAACATAACATAACATAACATTATTTCTAACAAGGGAGGGTTGGGTGGGTCTTTGCTTCTCCTGGTAAGTACTGCCTTACCTCCCCCTGCTTTCTGGACTTATAAACCCTTATCCTGCTCCCCTAACTTCATTACCTATGCCTCCTATAGTTCTTTCCACTATCACTCCCCTTTCTACACTTATCTCACAGTGAACAATGAGTTCACCCTCCCCCTCCAGCCGTGCTGGTGCCATTGGCCATGCGGCCAGCACCATTTTATATCCCTTGCTTCCTCTAACCAAACTCATCGGGGACGCCCTGGCCCACCTTATGCTTCCTCGGGCCTAGTCGTCCCTCGTCCTAAATAAGGTGTGCACGTGCTAAACCCCTTAGTAACAACTTTAAACATTAAAAACACATCATTCTTAAATTGGCAAGTAAATTGTGGCATGCGCCACGATTTATTAAAACACATTAACCATAGGCAATACAGCGCAAGAGGAGCCTGACCTCAATCGCGACACGGCACTCCCTGAGCAGGGGCCCGCCTGCCCTCAGCTCGCATTCTGTAACAAAGGCCAGCCGTGCCCCCTGCCACGGCTGTCCCCCCAGGCAGCCGCCGGACCGTCATCCGGCTTTCGTGACTGTCCAGGCCCAAAACATCCTGGGGACCTGCCGTATAACTAGTTTCCCCCCACGTGCGAGTTCACCCCGCCGTATAACTAGTGGTAACTCGCCGTGGTCCACCACCGAAACCGCTCTTAGCAGGAGTGCAGTGCAGTGCCACGATCCGCCACCAAAAAAGGTAGGCTCCTCTGCCGATCTTACCTTTTTTTACCCCATAAAAACTCCTTACCACCAGTCCTCCAGCCCTTCCTGCAGATTGATGTTAAATATGTCCAGTCCCACATCAGATAAGTGTACGCCATCATTCCTGTACATTCCTTGGCACCCAAAGTCGATGTCCTTGTGCTGAATAAAAACTCCTTCCATCTCCAATATAAAGTCCTTCATGGCCTTGTTGACCTTCTTTCTCATCTTTTCAATGGCCGCTGTTGATGTTGCCCCCATCCAACTCCGCCTTTGAATAATTTCTGACCACAAAAACGTTACCCCCGGCCACCTTTCTTTCCATGCAGCAACATCCACCTTCATCCTGTTAACTAGTACCCAAGCTTTGGTACTCGTCAAGTCGTTCCCCCCGGTATGTATCACGATCACTTGCGGGCGCCCCCATTCTGACGCTTCCTCCACCAGCTTTCTCATCTGGAACCATCGAAGACCACGTCTCCCGAACCACTTCACCTTGACCCCGTCGCCCGGCAGTCCCAGTTGTAATCCATACGGTCTCATCCTTGCCCTCTCCGCGGCCCAGTACATGAAGGAATGTCCAATCACCCATACGCTTTTTCCTTCTGTGGGAGAGACAACATACAATCAGTAACATGGCAATGGACGGATATAAGTGCGGAAGGCATTGGATTTCCATCTCCCCAAACGCTTAATGCTCCCCACATCTGATGCCGCCCCAATTCTGAAAGAATGTGAACCAATTCTGTCCTTTTCTAGCCCCGCTGCCACTGCTGCCCTCTTAAAGGGAATGTGTTGCCAGCAACACATGTTTTTTTTTTTTTTAGTTAAACAGTTAGTGTATAGGTGATTAAACATTGTTCTCATTTTTTTTTTTTTTTTCACGAGTCAGGAAATATTATAAATTGGATTCAATTTATAATATTTCCCAGCACTGGTCACTAGATGGAGCCATTCCCAAAATTGCAGCATTGCATGTGGTAAAGCAACCACATTGCTTTATGCTGCAAAATTGGGTAAAAATCCCTCGCTCTAGTGAGCTCTCAGAATCCCCCCTCCTTTATCCTGGCTAGTGCCGGGAGAAACGAGGGGTTTGAACGGTCTAACCTCCTACACTGTGTGTCGCCATTTTCTGAGCTAACACACAGTGTAGTAGGTTTACATACAGTAGTAAACACACACTGAAACACGAACATACATAGAAATAACTTACCTGCTCCAGTCGCCGCCGCTCCCTCCAGTCCATCCACTCCGTCTGCTGCCGCTGCTCCATGTGCACAAGTCCGGAAGCCGCGACCGGAAGTAGTAATCTTACTGTCCGGCCGCGACTTCCGGTCCACAGGAAAATGGCGCCGGACGGCTCGCATTTCAAATTGAACTGTGTGGGAGCGGCGCATGCGCCGTTCCCACACAGCGGCGTACACGATAGTGGATGGAACGGGCCCCGTTCGCAGTCCCTATGGGACTGGAGCTGCCGTATTCCATGTCTGTATGTGTCTTTAATCGACACATACAGAAATGGAAAAAAAATGGCAGCCCCCATAGGGAAGAAAAAGTGTAAAAATAAAAAAAAGTAACACACAAACACACAAATTAATCCAAACGTTTTTAATAAAGCACTAACATCTTTAACATATAAAAAAATTTTTTTGGGTGACACTGTTCCTTTAAGTATCTGACAAAACTGGAACCTGGACAGGGCGCTACCATCCCTGTGCTTAAGGAAAGCTCCTACCTCTGCTCCTCGTGAGCCCAAATAATCCCTCATTGCCCCCACTGGACCAATTGCCCCCCCTTTCCTTACCATAGTCACCCATGTCCCTTTCCCATTTTGATCAGTCTTGGACCTTCTGATAAGGCACTTAACGGTTGTGCCATCCCATTTTATGTCTACGAGCTGTTACCCATCTTTACCCTTCTTTGAAGTGGACACCAATTCCCCTAACCTGAAAGCACCCGCAAAAGCCAATGTGAATGCAGCCTTAAAAGCAGCACTTCGTGCCTGTCCCTACATGTGGCCCCCAATGCTGCCACCAGCCTCTTTACTCTGCCTGAGTCTAATGGCTCCCTCTTGTCTACTCCTCGTTGCTGTGACCTTGACCAACCCTTCACCACCCGTCTAATTGCAAAAAACCTTTGTAGGGTCCTCCTCCCCTCTTATCTTCGTAATAAATGATACTGCCGCCACCAAGGTGGTGGCCCTACCTTTTGCTGCGCCATCCCTCCACATGTTACCCAGCAGCTTCCATAAACACTGCACCGTACTCCCGCCTTTGTTCCTCCTGAAAACCTCCCACTTCTTCCATTCTTTCATGTAGGTCATCCATGTGTTTGGCGCCAACGATTTTTCCACCAGTTTTTCTAGAATTGGGTCAGTACCTGCCAAATATTGTTAGGGCACACATATCCTGTTCGCTCCGCATTTGGTACCAATTTAAAAAATACCTCCCACTTCCCCCTTAACAAAGCATCTGCAATCAAGTTATTGACTCCTGGGACATGTTCAGCTCTGAAGTTGATATTCCACTCCATGCACTTCCCTACCAAATATCTTAATAGTGCCAACACTGGGGGGGGGGGGGAAACTGGATAGATTGTCCACCGCTGACCCCACACTCATATTTTCTGGCCAAACAATTACCAGCCTGTTCCTCAGCTATTCCTTCCATAATTCCACTGCTACCACTATTGGGAATAGTTCAATCATTGTCATGTTCCTCAACCACCCCTTTCTGTCCAACGTTTCGCCATACCCCTGCTCACCACTTTCCGTCAAAAAAGGATCCAAAGCCAACTGACCCTGAAGCGTCTGAGAACAATCTCAACTTCTGATTGGAGCATGGTTCCCGTAGCCAAATCCGCACTCCATTAAGTTCACCAGGCAACTTTCCCAAAACTGCAGATCCTCTCTTAATGCCCTCATTATTCTAATTTTATGTTGTCCTGCCTTGACTCCTGCCATACTCAACTGTAAACGTCTGGAAAATACTTTGCCCATTAGAATCACCCTACACGCAAAATTAAGGGAACCCAAGAGCGACTGCATCTTTCTTTATGTCACATTCTCGCTGGCTTTCACCTCCCTTACCTCCTCCAACAATGCCTTCCCTTCTCGACAGGTAATCTACATTGGCCTTCTAATGAGTCTATTTCGATGCCTAAATATGACAACTTTGTTACTGGCTCCACTGCCTTTTCTTGTGCTATGGGGACCCTCAAATCTTGAAGTAGCGCTATAAACTTTACATGGCAAATTCCTGACCCTGCTGGCCCTACTAACAAAAAATCACCCAGGTAGTGGGCAATTGACTCCCTCCCACAAACTCTTTGCAAACCCTAATGCAAAAATGAACTGAATGCTTCAAAATATGCGCATGAAATGGCGCAACCCATAGGTAAGCATTTATCTACAAAAAAAAAATAATTTCCCTTCAAACGACACCCTGTTTATTTAAAACTCTCTGGATGCAATGGTAACAATCTAAAAGCAGATTCAATATCTACCTTGGAAATCAATGCCCCCTTTCCCCATCCTCTTACACTTTCTACCGCTGACTCAAATGCCTGATAATGTACCTTGCTCACTTCCTTCCCTATTGCATCGTTTTAAATCTTGACTACAGATCCAAATCCTTCTCACTAAGCTAAACATTTGCCCTCCCCATCTTATTTTTATTTTTATTTTTTTGAAGGCCCTATCATACCACCCTATTCCACTATAAGTAGCATGTGCGTCCACCACCAGATCCATGTATTTTACAAATCCACATATTGCTTGGCTTACCATCCACCCACACTCTGGCATACACCAGAAAAAAAAACTTAATTCCTTCCACAATAGTTTTCTCCTGTTATCTATCTGCCTTGCTAAGCCCCTTCTCCTTAGCTACCTCCACTTCCTTAGACAAAACAAAGACAACCACATAAGTTTCCTCTCTAACCCTTCCCAAAAAAACTTTTGTGGCAAATCTGCATATGTGGGCAACACTGAACAGGCATAGGTATCCTGCTTCCCCAGCCGCTAGCCCTTTTTCTACTAGATCACTGTTCTGAACCCCCCACGCCTGTACAAATGAAGATTTTGAATTTGAAGGCCCATATAATGTTATATATTATATTATATCATATAGTGTATTTTATTTGAATGAATCAAAGATGGAGGGTCGCATGTTTCAATGAAATGTGTCTCATCAGTATGCAAGACACCTATTATTTAATCTGATTCTCCTAACAAAGGACCCAGACATTCACAGGTATCTCCTACATATGATAACCAGTAGTGTGGACAATAGAACTATTGTTGATGATAAACAAAAAGTGACTCTGTAAAGTTTATTGCTCATGACTGTCCCTGTGTACATATCTCAATATAAATCCCAGAACAACTGCAACAGTAATTTTACTCTTTAAACAATACATTTTTATACATCACTCTTATTTCATTTATTGCACTTACCCTTAAAGGGAATGTGTTGCCAGAAAAACATGTTTTTTTTTTTTTAATTAAACATTTAGTGTGTGGGTGATTAAACATTGTTCAAATTTTTTTTATTTTTTTCACGAGTCAGGAAATATTATAAATTAATTCTAATTTATAATATTACCCATTTCTGGTCACTAGATGGAGCTATTCCCAAAATTGCAGCATTGCAAAATTGGGTAAAAAGCCCTCGCTCTAGTGAGCTCTCAGCATCCCCCCTCCTTTATCCTGGCTAGTGCCGGGATAAACGAGGGGTTTGAACGGTGTAACCTCCTACACTGTGTGTCGCCATTTTTTGAGCTAACACACAGTGTAGTAGGTTTACATACAGTAGTAAACGTACACAAACACGAACATACATATAAATCTCTTACCTGCTCCTGCCGCCGCGGCTCCCTCCGGCCCGTCCGCTCCGTCTGCTGCCGCTGGTCCAAGTGCACAAGTCCGGAAGCCGCGACCGGAAGTAGTAATATTACTGTCCGGCCGCGACTTCCGGTCCACAGGAAAATGGCGCCGGACGGCGCCAATTTCAAATTGGACTGTGTGGGAGCGGCGCATGGGCAGTTCCCACACAGACGCCGTACACACAAGTGAATGGGACGGGAGCCGTTCGCAGTCCCTATGGGACTGTGGCTGCCGTATTCCATGTCTGTATGTGTCGTTAATCGACACATACAGAAATGGAACAAAAAATGGCAGCCCCCATAGGGAAGAAAAAGTGTAAAAATAAGAAAAAGTAAAACACAAACACACAAATAAATATAAACGTTTTTAATAAAGCACTAACATCTTTAACATATAAAAAAATAATTTGTGATGACACTGTTCCTTTAAAGTCTAACCCAGTAAAGAGGGTGGAAGAGAAAAATTCTTACACCCCCTACAGAAACAGCTTCTTTACTTATTTGCTCTTCCCTTCACTACCTTTAAATGTTTTTATTAATTTATTTTTACATGTTGAGCATTTTTCCTTAATTACTGCATTATTCCTCATCTGAAAACAAATAATGCCCATCCGATGCATTGGAATCAGACTCACCCAGTTGTTGCATACTTCGGCTTCCAGGCTCTTAATGACTCTGTCCTAGGTTGCTGGTCGCTGGGCTGGCTTGCTGCAATCCCTCCTGTGCTTGTTGTGCTCTATCGCTGCTTCGCTCCCTGCAACAAAAGATAATGTGCGAGTATGTGTTCCTATGTGACCCTTCCCCTTGGCTCTGTGATAATGCTTCCTTACTGTTCCATGGCTGAAAGGCCCCATAGCCCATTGCTAAACCCCCCCGGCTTAAAGAGGCTCTGTCACCAGATTTTGCAACCCCTATCTGCTATTGCAGCAGATAGGCGCTGCAATGTAGATTACAGTAACGTTTTTATTTTTAAAAAACGAGCATTTTTGGCCAAGTTATGCCCATTTTTGTATTTATGCAAATGAGGCTTGCAAAAGTACAACTGGGCGTGTTGAAAAGTAAAAGTACAACTGGGCGTGTATTATGTGCGTACATCGGGGCGTGTTTACTACTTTTACTAGCTGGGCGTTCTGACGAGAAGTATCATCCACTTCTCTTCAGAACGCCCAGCTTCTGGCAGTGCAGACACAGTGTGTTCTCGAGAGATCACGCTGTGACGTCACTCACAGTGTCTTATGTCACTGTGCACATGGTGCGTTTTTTACAGCGTTTTTTTTCAGGAACTTGGTGTATTTATTTTTTACACTTATACCTATGAAATATATCCCTTCTAAACAAAGTAAAACTATACATCTATAGCAATATCATTGAATATTTCTTTAATCAATCCTTTTTATATACAGAATAAATCTAGCTTTGAATTGTTTATAATTTTGATATATTGGTGATAGATCCCATTCAGGCAGTTATCTTTATGTATGCCCAGTTGCGAGGAATTCGCCGTTCGAAGCGCTCTGCGCGTGCGCCACTGATACACTACAATAAACCCTTATGTAGATTTCTTCACCAAGATGGCCACTGCTGGCTTCGAGACCGTGATACGCATGCGCGGAAATGCGCTGCTGATACATGGAAATACATGGACCAGCGTCACTGACAAGCGCCCATCAACTTTTAGAATGCCGGATACACACTGGAACGGATCCACAGTACCACATGGTATTGTTTTTAATTAATTCCTATGGTTTACACATGTGAGGGTTTAATAGTATGCTTATCAATTAACACTTATGCTCCTTATACATCTAGCGATATTTATATTCGTCTGGTTTACTCTGTACATTGATCACTATGTATTCACATGTATGCTTTTTTTTAAATTGTAATGATTGTATTACTGCTTTTTATCTACTGTTTATGTTAATCACCTGTTAATTGGATCATGTGTCTGATCCCCATATATACCACTGTTTTACACACTTTTTGTATGCTTGAAAAAGGCTCCACACGCTGAGCCGAAACGTTGCACAAGGGCTAAATAAAAGCCATTTTGTCACTAAAACTTGGAGTGCTGCCTGTCTTTGGACGACTAGATAGATGATAGATAGATAGATGGATGGATGGATGGATGGATGGATGGATGGATGGATGGATGGATGGATGGATGGATGGATGGATGGATGGATGGATAGATAGATAGATAGATAATTAGATAGATATGAGATAGATAGATAGATAAATGATAGATAGATAGATAGATAGATAGATAGATAATTAGATAGATATGGGATAGATAGATATGAGATAGATAGATATGAGATAGATAGATAGAATTATTGTGAATAAGCCATGACTAAGGACGCAGAAAGCGTCTGAAACGCGTAGGCTACTGCCTATATTGCCAATCATCCTCTGTACTCTAGACAAACCCGTACCTACTTTACTTCACTGTTCTTAATTCTATGAAAATAAAACTTGGAAGAAGCTTCCCGTGTTTAACAGATGCACCAAATTTCAACGCTGGATCCATTTTTCTTACCTCCTTTGTCTATTATTTCAGTTACTTATATAGCACCAACATATTACGCAGCGCTGTACAGAGGTCCTCTTTTTTTTACTGTCCCCATTGGGGCTCACAATCTAAATTCCCTATTGGTATGTGGGAGGAAACCGGAGTACCCAGAGTGCTAACCACTGAGCCACTGTGCTCGGCATCCTCATGTAAAGCTGTAAAAGTGACAGCCTCGCTAGGCTCCTCTGTGGCACTTTCTGGGCTGTTAGCTGGCAGACAGATATCTAAGTTATGGCTATTTTCACTGCGGGTCACGGCTGATATGTAAGTCCGCTTCTCGTTAACTAGGGTCAGGGGGTCAGGGTCAGGGGGTCACTCTGATGAAATACCCTATTACCCATTACCTTAGTAGCATATCTGTCACGAACACCACTCTCGGCACACGTGACTTGGATGCTACTGTAAAGGGGAAATCCGCTTGTCCACTCTCACTATTACACACACCTATCGCAACAGGCTAACAATGAGTTAAAGCGCACCCCAAAACCAGTTCACACATCCACACAAAACGCTGCCACCACTTGCCGTATTAGGCCGACAAGAGCCTCCTCCTGGTAATGCACACGTCCACACAGGCACACACTGAATCTAAATAGCATTCAACAGGTTATGCTTTTCCTCTTCTAGGTTTTGTGTAGGTTTAGAGCAGCAAGGAACAAACTTATTAATTTTAAGGTTTAATATACGAAAGTACAGTGCTTACAAAAAAGTTACAAAAAATTATGTAAATAAAATGACATACATATAATAGATATAGATAGATAGATAGATAGATAGATATGAAATAGATATGAGAAAGATAGATAGAGACAAACGAATAGGCAGCACAACACAGGTTCCAATTCAGTGAAAAAAATGTTTATTCACCCATACGTCAGTGCAATGTTTCAGCCCACATGGGCCTTTCTCAAGCATCTTTTTTTCTACTGGATGGATAGATAGATAGATAGATAGATAGATAGATAGATAGATAGAGTTACATAGTTACATAGTTAGTACGGCTGAAAAAAGACACATGTCCATCAAGTTCAACCAAGGGACGGGAAAAGGGAAGGAAAAATTTCTACACATAAGAGCTAATATTTTTTTGTTCTAGGAAATTATCTAACCCTTTTTTAAAGCCATCTACTGTCCCTGCTGTGACCAGCTCCTGCGGTAGACTATTCCATAGATTCACAGTTCTCACGGTAAAGAAGCCTTGTCGCCTCTGCAGCTTGAACCTTTTTTTCTCCAGACGGAGGGAGTGCCCCCTTGTTTTTTGAGGGGGTTTTACAAGGAACAGGATTTCACCATATTTTTTGTATGTGCCATTAATATATTTATATAAGTTAATCATGTCCCCCCTTAGTCGTCTTTTTTCAAGGCTAAATAGGTTTAATTATTTCAATCTTTCCTCATAACTTAAATTCTCCATGCCCCTAATTAGCTTCGTTGCTCTTCTTTGTATTTTTTCCAACTCCAGGGCATCCTTTCTATGAACTGGAGCCCAGAACTGAACTGCATATTCTAGATGAGGCCTCACTAATGCTTTGTAAAGTGGCAATATTACATCCCTGCCCGTGAGTCCATGCCTCTTTTAATACACGACAATATCCTGCTGGCCTTTGAAGCAGCTGATTGACACTGCATGCTGTTATTGAGTTTATGATTTACAAGAACACCCAGATCCTTCTCAACAAGTGAATCCGCCAGTGTAGCTCCCCCTAGGACATATGATGCATGCAGGTTGTTGGTACCCAGATGCATAAATTTACATTTATCTACATTAAACTTCATCTGCCAAGTGGACGCCCAAACACTTAGTTTGTTTAAATCTGCCTGCAATTCATGAACATCTTCCATAGACTGAACTATATTACATAGCTTGATGTCATCTGCAAAAATAGAAATAGTGCTATTATTCCCATCTTCTATATCATTAATAAATAAGTTGAATAATAGTGGTCCCAGCACTGAACCCTGGGGTACACCACTTATTACCGGGGACCATTCAGAGTAGGAATCATTGACCACAACTCTCTGGATACGGTCCTTGAGCCAATTCTCAATCCAATTACAAACTATATTTTCTAAACCTATAGTCCTTAATTTACCCATTAGGCGTCTATGGGGGACAGTGTTAAATGCCTTTGCAAAGTCCAAAAACACAAAATCCACAGCGGCCCCTCTGTCTAGACTTCTGCTCACCTCTTCATAAAAACAGATTAGGTTAGTTTGACAACTTCTGTCCTTAGTAAAACCGTGCTGGCTGTCACTTATAATGCTATTTATTGTCACATAATTCTGTATATAGTCCCTCAATAGCCCCTCAAACATTTTCCCCACGATGGATGTTAAGCTTACTGGTCTATGATTACCCGGGGAAGACCTAGAGCCCTTTTTGAAAATAGGCACCACATTTGCGCTGCGCCAGTCCCTTGGCACTATACCAGTCACTAGAGATTCTCTGAATATTATGAAAAGGGGGACAGAAATAACTGAACTAAGCTCTTTAAGAATTCTAGGGTGTAACCCATCTGGTCCCGGGGCCTTGTGCACATTTATTTTATTTAATTTTGCTTGGACCATATCTACATTCATCCAATTCAGTATATCAACTGATATATTAACAGCACTGGCACCGGCTACATCAGCTGCTCTTTCTTCTGTTGTATATACAGAGCTAAAGAACCCATTTAGTAACTCTGCCTTCTCTTGATCCCCTGTGATCAACTCCCCATTACCATTATCTAGGGGTCCTACATGTTCAGACCTTGGCTTTTTAGCATTTATATACTTGAAGAATTTTTTGGGATTTGTTTTACTATCCTTGGCCACCTGCCTTTCATTATGTATTTTTGCTAATTTTATTACATTTTTACAGATTTTATTAAGCTCTTTATATTTTACAAAGGCTACAGCTGTACTCTCAGATTTGTATTTTTTAAATGGCTTTTTTTTGTTGTGTATTGCCCCTTTCACAGAAGGTGTAAGCCATGTGGGGTTTAATTTGAGTCGTTTATACTTGTTACCTATAGGAATAAATTTTGCACTATAATAACTCAAAGTAGATTTGAAAATCTCCCATTTATCATTTGTTCCATTATTTGACATTAGTTCTTCCCAGTCCAAATCCTGAATTGCAGCCCTCATCCTGGGGAAATTGGCCTCCCAGCCTGCGTTTGTTTTTTACAGTATAGGTAAAATGTAACTATATTATGATCACTGTTACCGAGGTTTTCACGAACATTGACATTCCCAACAAGATCTGCATTATTAGAAATGACCAGATCCAACAGAGCTTCACCTCTAGTCGGGTCTTGCACAAACTGGCCCATAAAATTTTCCTGCAACAGGTTGAGGAAATGTCTCCCCTTTGCAGTTGAAGCTGAACCATGACACCAATTAATATCCCGGAAATTAAAATCTCCCATTATCACTACAGTACCCGCCTGTGCAGCCCGCTCCATCTGTTTATATAGCTGAACTTCCATCTCCTCAGTTATATTGGGGGGTCTATAGATTACACCAAAAGTAATTTTTTCAGTGTTTACCTCCCTTTCTAGTTCCACCCACAAGGTTTCAACCTCCTCACAGTATTCACCCACTATTGTCTCTTTCAGACTCGCCTTCATATCATTTCTCACATACAGACATACACCACCACCTTTCCTATTTGTCCTGTCTTTCCGAAAAAGTGTAAAACCCTGTAGATTTACAGCCCAGTCATGTGAAGAGTCCAGCCATGTTTCAGCAACACCAACTATATCTATATTTTCTTCCAGTATCAAGGCCTCCAGCTCCCCCATTTTGCTTGCTAGACTTCTGGCATTTGTGAACATACACTTTAACTTGCCTGTCAGTTTTTCACTTTTATTATCAGAAATGTGATTTGACATTAATTGGGCCTTTTTATTTACACTGATGTTTTGTAACGAAAGGATCTCCTTATCTTGTTGTCTAGTCCTCTCCCCACATTCTGTTTCTCCCCCCACCAATATAGTCTGACCCCTCTCTAACCTGGCTACCCCTTTTTTTTCTACATTGACCTCCCTCCTCAGCCCTAGTTTAAATACTCCGCCACCCCAGCTAGAATTCTCTCCCCCAGCACAGCGGACCCCCTTCCATTTAGGTGCAAATCATCTGCAGAATACAGTTTGTACCCCAATGAAAAGTCAGCCCAGTGCTCTAGGAACCCAAATCCTTCTCCTCTACACCAAGACTTCAGCCATGCATTTAACTCCCTGAGCTCCCGCTGTCTTTCCTGTGATGCGCATGGCACAGGCAGTATTCCTGAGAATACTACTTTGGAGGTCCTTCCCTTCAGCTTGTAGCCTAGTTCTTTAAAATTATTCTTAAGGCTCCTCCACCTACCATTTATTCTGTCGTTGGTACCGACATGGACCACGACAGCTGGATCATCACCAGCCCCTCCCAGCAATTTGTCCACCCGTTCCACCACATGCCGAACCCTGGCACCAGGGAGACAGCAAACCATTCGGTTGAGGCGGTCTTGGCGACAAATTATTCTATCCGTCTTCCTGATTATAGAATCCCCTACGACTATCAATTGTCTTGGCTTACCTGCATTACCATCCCGCCGACTACTAGCTGGGCTGTTCTCCCGGCTGTTAGGGAGATCAGTATCCACTAGGGCTGCCATTTCTGAGACTGACACTCTCGCATCATCACCCAACTTGGCAATTTTGCCTGGAATGTCAGAAACCGGATCGTCCTTCCTTTTCTTTGACCCCTTTCTACTGCCCCTAACTACATTAACCCAGCTACTTACCTGATCCTGCTCACCCATGTCTTCACCCTCCAGTTCTAACCCACTAACTGCATGCTCCGTGAGCAGCAAGCTCAGCTCAAGATTGTCTATCCTCCTCAGTGTTGCATTCTGCTCCTCCAGATCTCTAATACGAGCTTCCAGGTGACCAACATGCTCACATCTGCCACAGAGATATTCACCCTGGAACTCCGGCTCCAGTCGTGCATACATATGGCAAACTGTGCACTGAAGAAAACCTCCAATCTTGCTATCCATTATCCAAGTTACAAAAAAAAATAGCGAACAGTTGTTAATCAAAAAGAAAAAGAAGTAGAAGAGCACTTACAGGGGCTTTAACTCCTCTTTTCAACTCCGGTTTTTGGAACTCCACTTGATCTACAACCCACTTATTTTTTCAAGCCACAGAGCAGGCTCTACAGAGTACTGAGGCCTGATTTATAGCACCTGGGACCAGCTAACCCCTCCCCCTTAGTCAGCTACTCAGCAGGAAGGAAGCTGCAAAGGAAAAATGGTTTTAAATTATGTCACTTTTGCAAACTTTGTAGCAAGCAAGCAATCAATACATATATCACATACAATGGCCCCCCACTTTGTCACACACAACACAGTAAGTCAGTCCGGTTTTTGGAACTCCACTTGATCTACAACCCACTTGTTTTTTCAAGCCACAGAGCGATAGATAGATAGATAGATAGATAGATAGATAGATAGATAGATAGATAGATATTCAAAAAATAGGCAGCACTCCACATCGTAGTACTCAAAAAAGTGAAAACGTTTTATTCACCCATATGCAAGATTGCATATGGGTGAATAAAACATTTTCACTTTTTTGAATACTACGATGTGGAGTGCTGCCTATTTTTTTAATTCCTATATTTGGACTATTGGTCGTGGTCTGGAGGCTTGCAAAACCTTTGGTAGAGGTGATTTTCAAATATTTGTGCACAGAGAAATAAGTATTTGATCCCTTTGGCAAACAAGACTTAATACTTGGTGGCAAAACCCTTGTTGGCAAGCACAGCAGTCAGACGTTTTTTGTAGTTGATGATGAGGTTTGCACACATGTTAGATGGAATTTTGGCCCACTCCTCTTTGCAGATCATCTGTAAATCATTAAGATTTCGAGGCTGTCGCTTGGCAACTCGGATCTTCAGCTCCCTCCATAAGTTTTCGATGGGATTAAGGTCTGGAGACTGGCTAGGCCACTCCATGACCTTAATGTGCTTCTTTTTGAGCCACTCCTTTGTTGCCTTGGCTGTATGTTTCGGGTCATTGTCGTGCTGGAAGACCCAGCCACGAGCCATTTTTAATGTCCTGGTGGAGGGAAAGAGGTTGTCACTCAGGATTTGACGGTACATGGCTCCATCCATTCTCCCATTGACGCGGTGAAGTAGTCCTGTGCCCTTAGCAGAGAAACACCCCCAAAACATAATGTTTCCACCTCCATGCTTGACAGTGGAGACGTGTTCTTTGGGGCATAGTCAGCATTTCTCTTCCTCCAAACACGGCGAGTAGAGTTAATGCAAAATAGCTCAATTTTAGTCTTATCTGACCACAGCACCTTCTCCCAATCACTCTCAGAATCATCCAGATGTTCATTTGCAAACTTCAGATGGGCCTGTACATGTGCCTTCTTGAGCAGGGGGACTTTGCAGGCACTGCAGGATTTTAATCCATTACGGCGTAATGTGTTACCAATGGTTTTCTTGGTGACTGTGGTCCCAGCTGCCTTGAGATCATTAACAAGTTCCCCCCGTGTCGTTTTCGGCTGAGCTCTCACCTTCCTCAGGATCAAGGATACCCCACGAGGTGAGATTTTGCATGGAGCCCCAGATCGATGTCGATTGACAGACATTTTGTATGTCTTCCATTTTCTTACTATTGCACCAACAGTTGTCTCCTTCTCACCCAGCGTCTTACTTATGGTTTTGTAGCCCATTCCAGCCTTGTGCAGGTCTATGATCTTGTCCCTGACATCCTTAGAAAGCTCTTTGGTCTTGCCCATGTTGTAGAGGTTAGAGTCAGACTGATTAATTGAGTCTGTGGACAGGAGTCTTTTATACAGGTGACCATTTTTAGGCAGCTGTCTTTAATGCAGGCACCAAGTTGATTTGGAGCGTGTAACTGGTCTGGAGGAGGCTGAACTCTTAATGGTTGGTAGGGGATCAAATACTTATTTCTCTGTGCACAATGCAAATAAATATATATAATTTTGACAATATGATTTTCTTTTTTTTTTAATATAATCTATGGTAAAATTAACCTAGCCTAAAAATTCTAGACTGTTCATGTCTTTGACAGTGGGCAAACTTACAAAATCAGCAAGGGATCAAATACTTATTTCCTTCACTGTATGCCCAGGTTTCCAAGGAGTAAGCAGCACTGAACATCAATATATACCATGTAATGAGCAAACCTGTAAGGCATAACCTGGATAATACAGACTCCATGGAAGACATGAGAAAGCAGGACTAAAAGTTCTTCATGAAAAATAAGAAAATAAAAGATTTGAAAGAAAAAAACAAGAATTTTGCTTAGAGGACAGACTGCAGCAGAGAGCATCAAGTCTGACTGAGTCCAGAGAACTGAGCATCCAAAAGGTAAGAACTTCCTGCAACACCAATACAATCCTACTAGAAAGAAAACACCATAGATATAAGGATTTATCTAAAAAAATGGAAAATCACAATTTAGAACAAGAAAAGCAGAATAAAGTAAATGTCCATAAGACGGAGTTTGGGATAGAAGATTTAGACAACAGGGGGTCAGGCAAATTGGAGATCACATACTCCGAAGGGCAGAGGAGCATTCAAGCGAGGAAAGCCATAAAACTTGCCACAATCAGACGAAATCCAGAGACACTTTTTGCTGACTTTACCTATAAAAACAAGTCAAGAGGAAAACAAATGTATTATTCTACACTGAGCACCCCTCCGCCTGGCACACAGCCTTGTGCCAGCACTATAAGGACATATCAAAGTGTGGCATCAATAAGGGCCGACAGATCAGAATAAAAGACACAGAAAATGATGGGAGTATTACACTTTCCATAAGTCTATATAATAACGGCACTATTCTAATACAAGGCAATGAGGACAACCTAGAGGAATTTCAAGATAGCTTTCATCATATTAACCCCTTAATGACCAGCCTATTTTAAACCTTAATGACCAAGCCATTTTTTACGTTTTTCCATCGTCGCATTCCAAGAGCTATAATCTTTTTATTTTTGCGTCGACATAGCTGTATAAGGTCTTGTTTTTTGCGGGACAAGTTGTACTTTTTAATAGCATCATTTTGGGGGACATATTATTTATTGATTAACTTTTATTAACTTTTTTTTGGGGGGGAATAAAAAAAAACCTGAAATTTCGCCACTCTTTTTCGCGTCTTAAATCAACGGCGTTTACCGTGTGATATAAATAACACAATAACTTTATTCAGCGGGTTGTTACGATTGGAACGATACCAAATTTGTATAGTTTTTGTATGTTTTACTACTTTTAGGCCTCATTTACACGAACGTGATATACGTCCGTGCGACTCGTGTGCTTTTCACGCGGGTCGCACGGACCTATACAAGTCTATGGGGGCATGCAGACAGTCCGTGAGTTTTGCTCAGCGTGAGTGCGCTGAAAAAAACTCACGACATGTTCTAAAATTCTGAAGTCAATGGGTGCGTGAAAACCACGAAGGTCGCACGGAAGCACTTCCGTGCGAACTGCGTGATTCACGCAAGAGCTGTCAAACTGAATGTAAACAGAAAAGCACCACGTGCTTTTCTGTTTACAAACATTCAAACGGAGTGTCTTAGAAATGAGCGAACCGAACTTCACCGGGTTCGGCCGAACTCGTTTTGACCGAACCCGGCAGGAGACAGTCACTGTCCAGGGTGCTAAAAGAGTTAAACTGGTTCAGCACCCTGAACAGTGACTTCCGATCCCAATATACGTGAACGTGTAAAAAAAAAAAAGTTCTGACTTACCGATAACTCCCGGCTTCTTCCTCCAGTCTGACCTCCCGGGATGACAATTCAGTCCAAGTGACAGCTGCAGCCAATCACAAGCCAAGCACAGGCTGCAGCGGTCACATGGACTGCCGCGTCATCGAGGGAGGTGGGGCCAGATATCAAGAGAGGCGCGTCACCAAGGACACGTCACCAAGGACGCGTCACCAAGGCAACGGCCGGGAAGTTCTCGGCCGTTTTTTTTTAAACAGGTTACTCGATATGGTGATCGGAATTCACTGTCGAGGGTGCTGAAAGAGTTACTGCCGATCAGTTAACTCTTTCAGCACCATGGACAGTGACTGACGTCGACTAGCCTCATCTCTATGATGGCGGCTGCGCGAAAATCACGCAGCCGCGCATCATACACTGATGACACACGGAGCTGTCAAGTGCCTTTTGCGCACGCAAAACGCTGCATTTTTTTGCATGCGCAAAACGCACACGCTCGTGTAAATCAGGCCTGACACAGTAAAAACGCTTTTTTTTCAAAATTATTTGTTTTTGTGTCTCCATATTTGAAGAGCCGTAACGTTTTTACTTTTTTGCCGATGCGGTTGTATGAGGGCTTTTTTTTTGTGGGAAGACTTGTAGTTTTTATTGGTACCATTTTTGAGTAGATGCGACTTTTTGATCACTTTTTATCACATTTTTTTTAAGTCAGGATTCACAGAAAACAGCAATTTTTCCATATTTTTTTATTACATTTTTTACGGCGTTCACCGTGCGGGTTAAATAATGTAATAGATTTATAGTCGGGGTCGTTACTGACGCGGCTATACCAAATATGTGTAACTTTTTTACTTTATTTTGTTTTTTTAATAGTAAAGCATTTTGTAAGGGGAAAAGCTGGGTTTTTAATTTTTTTTCAAATTTTTTTTTAAATTAACTTTATTAAACTTTTTTACTAGTCCCATTAGGGGACTTTAATATGCGTTTCTCCGATCGCTATTGTAATACACTGCAATACTTTTGTATTGCAGTGTATTACTGCCTGTCCGTTTAAAACGGACAGGCATCTGCTAGGTCATGCCTCCGGCATGATCTAGCAGGCATTCGCTCCAGGCAGACCTGGGGGCCTTTATTAGGCCCCCGGCTGCCATTAGAGACACAGACACTCGGCGATTGTATCGCCGGGGTCGGTGGGAGAGAGAGGGAGCTCCCTCCCTCTCTCCAAAACCACTCAGATGCGGTGC
Source organism: Rhinoderma darwinii (assembly GCF_050947455.1). Lineage (NCBI taxonomy): Eukaryota > Metazoa > Chordata > Amphibia > Anura > Rhinodermatidae > Rhinoderma > Rhinoderma darwinii. The sequence goes on along the minus strand of NC_134688.1, from coordinate 322,177,232 downwards.
TCGCTATTGTGCACCGCATCTGAAGGGTTAAACGGGTGAGATCGATACTTATATCGATCTCATTCGGCAGAGCAGGGACGCTCCCAGCCCTCGGCTGCCTCTAGCAGCTGAGAGCAGGGAGATTTGACGTTCCCTGCTCTGTTTACTTTATCCTGATGCAGTGCCGTAAAAAGGCATATGCATCAGAATAAAGCCCGTTAGTGGCCGCCGTTAAAAGGCGTATTGGCGGTCACTAACGGGTTAAAGACCAGGCTCAAACTTACAAAGAACAACAAACTCCAGCAACCCAGACCAGAGATGGACATACAGAGACAATCTCCAGCGACACCCCCACTGCCTCATGTTCCAATGTCCCACACCCCTCACCCGACACTCTCAGAGACTGTTTATCTCAATTAGAAAGAGACTTTGTACAATTCAAAGAAGTACTTCAAAGAAATCTCGGTGACAAAAACACAAATAACCAAGTAATTAAAGAGATAAACAAACTGAAATGTGAACATGCATCAGCTCTGCAGGAAATACAATGTACACTCTGAGAGCTGTAACAAGAAAATACAAAGCTCAGATTAGAGATAGAAAATCTAAAACCACAAACACAAATTCCAGGAACAAGGGAGAGCGCTGACATAAGGACTGCCAATGACCAGGGCGCTAGTACATCAAATCACCCAAATTCAATAAATATTCCTGAAATTAATGAAAACAAACTAGGAAAAAACCGACCGATACAAGTGTGTACAAAGCCGACCACCAACCAAACCCCCAGCACAGAACCACAGCAGCATCCCATAACACCACCAAGCAGGATCCCAGACACTAGCGTCAAGTCACAATGTCCTGTTACTGTCCTAATAATAGACTCAAATGGCAAATACCTTAATACACGGCGACTCTTCCCAGGAAAAGGGGTCAGTAAAATTCACTGTGCAACTATCCAACAAGTCACATCAGTCATCAATAACCCACATTTTACCAATCCAAACCATATCATTATACACACGGGTACAAACAACCTCCAAGACCAGCAACAGCAGATTGCAGAACAACTGACCCAACTAGCAAAGAAGGCATAACAAAAGTTCCCTGGCAGTAAAATAATTATATCATCCGTGCTCCCAAGAAAAGATCTACCCAACAAGATCACCCAGGCCATCAACACAGAGTTGGAAGCTAACATCAGCTCAATGTCAAACATCAGCCTGGCACAACACTCCTCCATAGAGCGTCACCACCTGTATGACGACAAACACCTCAACAAACGAGGTGTCAGTCTTCTGGCCAAAGAACTGAAAGACATTGTGCTGAACAGACCCCCCCCAGACCTGGATCCCACACCAGCCAAAGCCAAAACATCATGGAGACATCACTAACAATGAAAAGACCTCAAACTCCACACACCTCACTACACCCAGTAGAAAAAATCCTTTACCCAAGGTTAGACCAACAGAGGCAAAAGCCATGGAGGAAACCCCCTGCCTCACACAGAGACACGCAGAGCAGAGACATGGAGGAGATAAAGACCCTGCTGAGCACTTTATGTAGAAAACTTATGTGACTATAGAATACGAGAATATCTACAACACATCCAGCAGTCACATCTCCAGGTCGTCCTACACAGCGCCGCTCATTACAAGGTATATGGACACACAATGACGTCCTTTATAATCAGCAGCTGGAATATTCAAGGCCTCAACGCCTCAGCCTTTGGATGCAAAATGAACGATTCAGACTTCAACCAAGACTGAAAAATATTGATATGCAAATCCTCCTGGAAACATGGACTAGGACAGTTAATGAATCCCTGGTGTTCAAGAGGAATATTAGTCTGGTACAAAGAGGAGCTCCATGAGCAGATCAAAACAGTGAAGCGAGGAGACAGCCACATCTGGATAAGAATAGGCAGCTCCATCCTCACCTCTCAGTCTGACATTTATCTCTGCGCAACTTAGATCGCACTGCCAGAGTCCCCGTACTCCAACCCTGACAGCTTTGAGATTATACAAAGGGAAGCCGTCTATGTCCAGACCCTGGGCAGAGTTCTCATCTACAGAGACCTCAATGCAAGAATGGGGAGAGAAAAAGACTACCTGACCAATGATGGAAACATCTTCATCTTTGGAGCAGAGGGCGACTGTCATAACTCCATACAGAAAGAGGGAAACAGCTTTGACAGCACCATCAACAAAAGTGGCAAAAAACTATTGAATCTATGTGGAAGCGTAGGACTACACATACTGAAAGGCCGCACCAAGGGAGACTCTTTAGGAAGGTATACCCTAAACTCCCATGTAGGCAGCAGTGTAGTAGACTATGCCATCACGGACATGGACCCTGCAAACATTGGCGCACTCATAGTCACTCCACAAACGCACCTGTCAGATCACAACCAATTACATCTATACATCAAATCCACAAACAAACCATCTGCACAAAAACCACATCAAACCGGCCTCTTCAACCTACCCCCATCTTTTAAATGGTCCAAAATGAAGACCCTAAGAACTGCCTCAAATAAGAAGCACCGAGACCCAAACAACACCGGTCTGAAGGAGGCCTACAGCAACATACAGAGGCAATACAAGACCATCCTCCGAAAGAAAAACAAAGTTACATCTCCACTAAACTTACCCAACTCCAAGATGCCCTCCATGACAACTCATTCATAGGAATTATGGAAACACATGAGCAAAAATTGCAAGAAAAACAACCTTCATATCCAAAATGGCAAAATCTGGCTCCAATATTTCAGGGACCTCTACAAAGATATCCCGAAAGAAGAACAAAGCCAAGAACAAAAACAAATAATATCAAAATTGAAGGCGATGGAGGAAACACTTAAAGAGGCTCTGTCACCAGTATATAAGTGCCCTATCTCCTACATAATCTGATTGGCGCTGTAATGTAGATAACAGCAGTGGTTTTTATTTTGAAAAACGAACATTTTTGAGCAAGTTATGAGCAATTTTAGATTTAGTTTCTTAAAGACCAACTGGGCGTGTTTTTACTTTTGACCAAGTGGGTGTTGTAAAGAAATGTATGAGGCTGACCAATCAGTGACCAATCAGTGTCATACACTTCTCATTGTTCCAGCCCAGCATGATCCACAGCACAATGTGATTGTGCAGTGAAAGAAGCTGGGCTGGAACAATGAGAAGTGTTTGACGCTGATTGGTCACTGATTGGTCAGAATCATACACTTCTTTACAACACCCACTTGGTCAAAAGTAAAAATACGCCCAGTTAGTCTTTAAAGGGAATGTGTCGCTAGAATTGTTTATTTTTTTTTTAGTTAAATAGTTAGTGTATAAATGATTAAACATTGTTCTCATTTTTTTAATTTTTTCACGAGTCAGGAAATATTATAAATTAGATTCTAATTTATAACATTTCCCAGTGCTGGTCACTAGATGGACCAATTCCCAAAATTGCAGCATTGGCATGTGGTAAAGCAACCACATTGCTTTATGCTGCAAAATTTGAGAAGACACACTCGCTCTAGTGAGCTCACAGAATCCCCCCTCCCTTATCCTGTCTAGTGCCAGGAGAAAGGAGGGGATTGAACGTTCAAATCTCCTACACTGTGTGTCGTCATTTTTTGAGCGAACACACAGTGTAGTAGGTTTACATACAGTAGTAATCACACACTAAATCACGTACATACACAGAAATAACTTACCTGCTCCTGCCGCCGCCGCTCCCTCTGGTCCGTCCGCTCCGTCTGCTCCCTCCGCTCCAAGTGCTTGCATTAGAACACAAGTCCGGAAGCCGCGACCGGAAGTAGTAATCTTACTGTCCGGCTGCGGCTTCCGGTCCACAAGAAAATGGCGCCGGACGTCGCTCGGCCGAAGACCTTCCATTTGGACTGTGTGGGAGTGGCGCATGCGCCGTTCCCACACAGACGACGTACAGCATAGTGAATGGAACGGGTCCCGTTTTCATTCACTATGGAGCTGTATGTGACGTATTCCATGTCTGTATGTGTCGTTAATCGACACATACAGAGATGAAAAAAAAAATGGCAGCCCCCCATAGACAAGAAAAAGTTCAAAAATAAAAAAAAGTAAAACACAAACACACAAATAAAGAAAACATTTTTTAATAAAACACTAAAAGCAAATTGATATAAAAAATTATTTTTTTCGCGACACCCTTCCTTTAAAGGGAATGTGTTGCCAGCAAAACATGTTTTTTTTTTTTAGTTAAACAATTAGTGTGTAGGTGATTAAACATTGTTCTAATTTTTTTTATTTTTTTCACGAGTCAGGAAATATTATAAATTGGATTCAATTTATAATATTTCACAGCACTGGTCACTAGATGGAGCAATTCCCAAAATTGCAGCATTGCATGTGGTAAAGCAACCACATTGCTTTATGCTGCAAAATTGGGAAAAAATCCCTCGCTCTAGTGAGCTCTCAGAATCCCCCCCTCCTTTATCCTGGCTAGTGCCGGGAGAAACGAGGGGTTTGAACGGTCTAACCTCCTACACTGTGTGTCGCCATTTTTTGAGCTAACACACAGTGTAGAAGGTTTACATACACTAGTAAACACACACTGAAACACGAACATACATAGAAATCACTTACCTGCTCCAATCGCCGCCGCTCCCTCCGGTCCGTCCACTCCGTCTGCTGCCGCTGCTCCATGTGCACAAGTCCGGAAGCCGCGACCGGAAGTAGTAATCTTACTGTCCAGCCGCGACTTCCGGTCCACAGGAAAATGGCGCCGGACGGCGCGCATTTCATATTGGACTGTGTGGGAGCAGCGCATGCGCCGTTCCCACACACACGGCGTACACCATAGTGGATGGAACGGGCCCCGTTCGCAGTCCCTATGGGACTGGAGCTGCCGTATTCCATGTCTGTATGTGTCGTTAATCGACACATACAGAAATGGAAAAAAAAAATGACAGCCCCCATAGGGAAGAAAAAGTGTAAAAATAGAAAAAAGTAACACACAAATAAATATAAACGTTTTTAATAAAACCCTAACATAAAACTGATATAAAAAAAAAAAATTTGGTGACACTGTTCCTTTAAGAAACTAAATCTAAAATTGCTCATAACTTGCTAAAAAATTATCGTTTTTCAAAATAAAAACCACTGCTGTTATCTACATTACAGCGCCGATCAGATTATGTAGGAGATAGGGCACTTATAATCTGGTGACAGAGCCTCTTTAAAGATTCTCAAAACCCCCTGGATACACCAATAACACTGCAAGAAGTAACAGAGAGAACCTCAGACATAAGGTGTAAAAAATCCAGCGGCCTAGACAGAATCTCACCAGAAATGATAAAACACAGGCCGCAATAGTAAAATTATTCAATATGGTGCTGAGTGCCGGCTACTTCCCTCAAATCTGGAGCCAAGGCCTTATAACACCAATACACAAGAGTGGGGACAGGTACGACCCAGCCAACTACCGAGGGATATGTGTAAAGGATCTGCCAGGCACAGCTTCGGGGTTAACGCCCATAGATAATAAGTCTGCACCTGCTTCTATGTCTGTGAGACTGACTCCATCTTCCACCACTCAGGGTGGCAGGCTTAGGAGTGGGAGAACCTATCACAGCCTGGCCAGACGGAGCTAGCTCCCGCCCTCTGTCTATTTATACCTGCCTTTCCTGTTCCTCCTTGCTTGTGATTTCTTCTCTTTTGGTTTCCTGGGCCTGCTGCAGCTTCTTGTACTATTGTCCTAGCTTCATATTGACGCCGGCTTACTGACTACTCTCCTGCTCTGCGTTTGGTACCTCGTACACTCCTAGTTTGACTCGGCTTGTTCACTACTCTCCTGCTCTGCGTTTGGCACCTCGTACTCTCCTGGTTTGACTTGGCTTGTTCACTTCTCTTGTTGCTCACGGTGTTGCCGCGGGCAACTGCCCCTTTCTCCCCCTAGCTCTGTGTACCCTTGTCTGTTTGTCTGTCGTGCACTTATTGAGCGTAGGGACCGTCGCCTAGGGCGGGTCGTTGCAAGTAGGCAGGGACTGAGTGGCGGGTAGATTAGGGCTCACTTGTCTGTCTCCCCACCCCCGTCATTACAATATGTGTCAGCAACAACCTGGGGAAACTGTTCAATAGCATCCTGAATAAGAGAATCCTCAGCTTCCTCACCCAGCACAATGTCCTCAACTAAAGCCAAGCTGGGTTCATGCCAAACCACCGCACCACTGGCCACATCTACACCCTGCGCAGCCTCATCAAGAGCCACGTCCACAATACAAAGCATGGGGAGATTTACGCCTGTTTTGTGGACTTTAAGAAGGCCTTTGACTCAGTGTGGCACCCGGGCCTATTCCGAAACTGCTGGAGAGCAGAATAGGAGGTAAAACCTATGATGTCATCAGAAGCTCCTACACAGAGAACAGATGCAGCGTGAAGCTGAACGGGAAAAGAACGACTGATTTCCAGCAGAGCTGAGGCGTCAGACAAGGCTACAGCCTCAGCCCAACGCTCTTCAACATCTACATCAATGAACTGGCCACAGCTCTGGAATCCTCCTCAGCACCAGGTCTCGCCCTCCATGACACCCAGGTGAAATTTCTGTTGTATGCAGATGACCTTCTGCTGCTATCACCAACCGAGAAAGGTCTCCAAGACAACCTTCAAATCCTAGAAAAATTCAGCTCCACGTGGGCACTACCCATCAATGCAAAGAAAACCAACATCATGGTATTCCAGAGGAGAAACTCAAAATCCCCCAGGAACCCGACCCTCACACTAAATAACGCCACACTTACAGCGACCGACAGGTACACCTACCTGAGCCTAGAAATCAACTAATCAGGAAGCTTCAAATAAGCCATTGAGATGCTGAAAGACAAGGCGTGCAAAACCTTCTATGCCATCAGAAGAAAACTCTATCACCTCAAACCACTAGTGACGGTCTGGCTTAAAATCTTTGACTCCATCATCTCCCCAATACTCCTGTATGCCAGTGAAGTCTGGGGTCCGGACACATACCCAGACTGGTCAAGGTGGGATTCCATCCCAACAGAAATTTTCCACCTAGAATTCTGCAAACACCTTCTCCAAGTCCATCGGAGTACCACAAATAGCGCATGTCGAGCCGAACTGGGCAGATTCCCACTACTCCTCACAATCCAGAAGAGTGCGCTATAATTCTGGACCAATCCACATAACAGCAGGCAAAGTTCCTATCACCATAAAGCCTTGCTACACCAAGGGGTCCCAGGTAAACCAGGCCCCCCGGAACATTTCACCCTGACCTGGCCTGAAGAAAATGTCACTCAGCGCGGCCTCACAAAAGCCAAAATCAAGAAGACAATAACCAAGGGCCAAGAGGAGTATATCAGTGACTGGAGGAACGACATATAGGCATCCCAGAAACTGACAATATACCGGAGTCTACAGCGTGAATAAAAACTGCTGCCATATCTGGAGAAACTGCCAAACCCCAGAGACACACAGATCCTGAGCGCCCGCAACCTGCTCATCCAATCCGGGCGCCACAGACAAACCTACAAGCCCAGGGAGAGCCGACTGTGCCAATAGTGCGACTAGGAAGCCGTGGAGGATGAGGCCCATTTCCTGCTACACTGCTCCAAATACTCAGCAGTGAGGGACACTCACTTCATCAGACTCTCTGATCTCTTACCGGACTACAGCTCCATGGAAGAGGAAGAGAAACTATACATCCTGCTGGGTGAAGAGGAAAACACAGTGGGCATAGCGGCACAATATGTCACTGCATGCCATAGACTGAGAGAGACATGATATGCCATGGACTTGTATAACCCTGACCCTAGATGTGTCCCTATCCCCCAATCCCTCAGTCCCTATGTCAGGTCCGTATTTCACACCGAATAACCACCTCTGTAAATTGAAAGCTGAAGGCATGCCTGGAGAGAAGTACACCACACAAATGTCTGAGGTACAGCTTCAATGTCAGCCAGGAGGAACTGAACTTTATTCAGAACAAAGAAACACACACAGAGAAGACACATGCCCCTCCCTATAGATGTGGGACTTGCTTGAATCCCATTGGCTCTTCTGCTGTAAGTCTTCCTATACATTCTTCTGCACACTCCTCTTTGCATTCCAGGGGGCGGTGTCTTCCATAGGTGTGTCCGACATGAACAAAGAACTTGTTATATATATCAGTATATTACACAAAGAACTGAAATGTATATACATATGTGTGAGGATATTTTTCAAACAATATACATAGTATTGATCCCTCACAGTCCCCCCTAAAAATATTATTACTCTATCCCTGAGTCTTGCCTAGCAACCTACCACTGACCACTTGAACCAGGCGGGTAGGGGTTTTGGATTTCTTCACCAGCTTGAGACGAGCTACTCCTGATGAGTAACCCCCCTTTGTACCTGGACTTCCAAGATGTCGGAGTGGTCCTAACTTTCCCTATTCTCCTCTGGATACAGGATGGTTGTCTTGATATAATCTACAAACCGCTGCTGGTTGTAATATATATATATATATATATATATATATATATATATATAATTAATCCGGTCTACATTTTTATTAACAGTAATAATTGTTGCACTGTCACTTACTGTCCTAATGGGACTTTACCCCTGCAGATATGACAGGTCATGGGCAGCACAGTGACCTTCACCTCACACCTCCACATAAAACTCCTCAGATTGTAATTTGCAGCACCGTGGCATATTTACACACATTATAATTATAAACCTCAGACATTATAAACAATAGGGCCTCAACTAATAATCATAATGCTATCACCCTCAGGTTTCGGGTCCCATCAGTTAATTGCCAGTCCTGTACACCATCGTCTTCTTCTTCTCCTGTCTTCTGCTCTTCACTGACTGTCACCCTCAGGGTAACCCACACAATTGTGGAGTCAGACTACGTTGGTGTCCAGTGGGGGAGTTATTATTACCCCCTCCTAGCCACTTACTTATCAAAACACTTGATCCTGCTGACGGATTCACTCAGGTCTTTGGTCTTTACTTTGATCTTTGCTGACGTCATCAGGACTTGGTTTGGTCCTTCTCATCTGTCCGACACCGTCTCCTTTGGTTTACGTCATCAGGCTGTACATAGCACCTCATGTTGTGAGCCTGGGGTGAGATCCCACGTAGGCGGATTAGTGGAGTTGTACTGTGACTATCAAACCCTCCGCATCTGTACTCTTCCTCTGGCAAGTTACTTGTCTGGGCGGCCGCTTAGAATTGTGACACTGCCGTCAGTTCATGATAAACGCGTTGAACTGGCTCAGGCTGTGCCTGCCGCATCTCAGTGATGGAGTTCATCGTGTTAAAAGTCTTTTAGTTCATATTTACTGGCACTTGCTGGGGACCCCCAACTCTTGTCAATTGTTAAAATAAATACTAATCTGGTGATAACATCATCCGCATACACTATAAACGTTGTTCTAAGTACATACAATAATGTCAGGCACCTAAATGACATCAAACACCTTTATATAAGGAAAAACTTCTCTGTTACATTGGACAGGGCACCTAGAAGATGTGTAACTTATTGGGTACATTTCATTTGCACTTGGTGATACCCTTTCAGCAGGATTTGTACCTTGATCTCAGCTGATTGCCTGGAACATCTCCACCTCACAGAAAGATACACAGATTCCACACGTTTATCTGACAAGCGTCTTAAACCTATTTTTCTTACTCTAATCTGGTTCGTTCTACCTGGGAAGGCCTCTCAAGGTCGGTTCTCTTCGTGGGAGGCGGGTATGATAAGGTTGGCACCGGTCTGCCAGGACTGTTCTGTAGGCAAATCAAACAGCTCTAACAGAATTTAGCAGCGACAGCTGTAAAACCTGGGACATTCCAATTTGATCTTACCAAATCGATCCTTGCAGTCTTGGGGCATATGTGAGGTCATACACCATCAATGCAAAAGCCATCAAGAGTGCCTTGGGTGGTACCGGTTTACCTTCCTTTATCCATCCACATTCTGTCAGAATCTGGTTCTCACGCCTTCCGCTCCCAGTTGGACTTTTCCTGTGGAGAACAAGCTTTTTCATTGTATAAACATTAATTGATCTTAATCAAATAATTAATTTGAAGAAAAACATTAACAAATAGCATCTTTACATCAAACGTTCACACTGGTTAGTAACTAAAACGTACAAATTGATTCTTCTTCTTTATATACATATCTATACATACACATATACACTGCACAGAATTCTCTGCTCTAAAATTTCCCTTTCACAACAAAAATAAAAAATAAACAAATAAAAATGTTTTCTAATGGGAATATTCCACTTCTGTACCTTTTATCTGACGCATGACTCTAATAGTCCAATGCTAAGGCTGGTCCAGAACTTTACATAAAACTTAACCTCAGTATTTAATATTCCCACAACCCTTCTTAAATACAGTTATTAAACAAACTAACCTTGGGACAATGTCTAGAGAACTGCTGACATCTTATCATTGTACAAACACCAGTTCAATACTTGGGATAACATTGTTCCCCCCGTCACTTACACACAAGGTCTGCAGTGGGAAAAATACAGGCCGGGCTTCAGGCCCCCCCCCCTGAGAACAGGTCTACACACATGAGCACTTTGTCATACACTTCTACCTCGGGTAGTTGTATGTTCTGCAGTCGCTGGGACGGGTAATCTGGCTGGGCTGCACTTTTCACAGGTACCTTAGCAGTGTCACCTATGTCTGCACATCATGCCGGCTGCTACAAACCTAGTGGTGGCATTATTGTATCCAGGGACAAGCCAATTTACTGATACCTGGCCGCACATACCCTTGTTGTCAGTTCTGTCTTCTCTCGCTCTCTCAATTGGCTTACCCGATGATCCAATAAAGTTCCTACTACCAATGGGCCCATAATTGTGGGCGATGCCAAAAGCGTACCTAGAGCCAGTGTAAATGTCGGCCGTCTTACCTTCTGCCAGGTTACAAGCCTCAGCGAGCACCTCCAGCTCCGCTCCTTGAGATGAACAAGAAGGTGAGAGTGGTTTCTGGGTAATTTACCTGGTGCCTCGTATCCTGTCTTGTACATATTGTATAATAAAATATCTCTTTATTACAAATTTACATTAAAAACCCATGTCACATATAGATAGAACATCTCGAAGGGGTGACATCTTCATTCTCTAAAATAAAACCAAATGTTATACACTTCTCCACACTCATCTGATAATCACGAGCACTTTGAGAATCTCACTTTTATCAAGTTCTGCAAATACTTGATTAATACAAAAACAAATGAAAAGAAAACATTCCTAAAATCTTTACATCAAATTAACAATGTCCAGACAATTTTTGTTTTGCCTTCTCCCTCATCTAAATCCATAAAGACTCGTGTGAGTGACGTCACCTCTGCCTCCTGTGTAAATTTGCTGGAGTGGGATGGTCTCTTACACAACCATCTACACAGAAAAACCTCAAAATGTAGGTTACTCTCATACACATTTAATTTGGATTACTCATTGGGGTCTCTTACACATTTTTAGATCTTCTGAAACCAAATTAATTAACTCAAAACAAACCAAAATTGTACCTGATCAGTTCCTTCACCCTTCCCCCCTTTGTGGACTCTGCGAAAGTAATGTAGCAGAGTTCAAAACTACATCTCAACATAACACTAATTTAACCCCCTGTAATGTACAACAGCCTGAAACAAAAATGACTTTTTCCTGTCAAATACATTTGATCTTTACAATGACATAACTCATGTGTGAAATCAAAAACAAAACAATTGTAGTTAGTTATTCAATAAAATTACTGCAAACCAATAAACTGTATATAAAAATAGGGAACGGTGGGGGCACATACATTTTCAAAACCCCGTGTCTCACAGTATCTGTAGTTTAATACATCTGAATTAACATCAAAACACATGAAATCTGATCACATCAGAACACATAAATATCGTAACTTTTATAAACAACAGCGCATGCGCAAAAGAGAAGAAATTTATTTCGGTTTGTAGACATTACTGATAGATAGATAGATAGATATATATATATATCTATCTCTCAGCAGTGCATATTGAAATCCCTTTGTCTCATCAGCCCTGCAGACTGCACCCAGTCAGCCCCCCTCCTCCTCCCAAACACAGCACACTACAGGGGGGAGGGAGGGGGGTCACACACTCATTTCTCACAGCTTCTAGTCTCACAATCTTAACACTTTCAATGCTGGCAAAACAACATACGTATCTGCAATCATTTATCACACCATTGTATAGGAATTATCTACGTTCAAAACATCAAACATATAATCTTTAACAGTACAATCTGACGGCCACCATCTCTATATTATGATGACGTGTTGTTTCATCAGTGAACTAGACTGGAACTTCTGTAAATAGAAAAAACACTACAAATGACAAAATTAACAAGGTGATTATTTCATACTGATTTGGTTGGGCCGGGCGTGGCCACATCAGGGGCAGGGGGGGGGGCAGTCTCTCCCATTGGAAACACAGTGCGCAGCTGTGAAGGGGGGGTGGTTTCTCACCCACAATGAGGACACACTCAACATGAGATACGGACACCATTACCGGGCGTCGGCTGGTCCTGTGTTCTCTAATACATATAGCATACAATACCTTTCTTATTCCTAACTTCCATTTACTTCACCAAATCATGAATAGGATCGGGTGATCCTGATGATTTGAATATGGACCGTAAACCATCCATTCTAACAGTCTATATTATACACGTAATTTATATAACAATTTTCGATCTGCAACTCTTGGTCTGGCAGGAAATATTATAATTTCACAGTCTCCAACACTAAGTCTCGCCGAAATAGTATCATCTCTAGTCTGCAATGTATTTATTATTACATCTCGCTAGGATTATTATCATCTCTAGTCTGCAATGTATTTATTATTACATCTCGCTAGGATTATTATCATCTCTAGTCTGCAATGTATTTATTATTACATCTCGCTAGGATTATTTAGACTCTCTCTGGCCTCGCTGGAAATATTAATATTTGCAGTCTGCAGCTCTTCGGTCTCTTATATAATCTTTTATTTAGACTCTAATTACCCAGAGGATGGTTAGTCGGGCGCGACTAAGGTCTCACAGGTTTTCAACCTCACAGCGGAAAATATCACCTCTGTCGCCTGAGATAATCCAGGAAATCAACAAAAGGGTTCTACAGATCGCCACAAGACTGCCCACTAACACAGATAAGACGAAGATTTATAAAATCAATTCGCTTACCGTGTTATTGCGGAGGTGATCAAATTCCTTCAGTGGGCAACTTTGAGTCCTCTGTTTCACCCTGTGATTGTCGACTGTCCGGATTTTGATTTTTCCTCGAGTGAGGTCCCTGTTCGGGCGCCAAATGTCAGGTACGTATTTCACACCGAATAACCACCTCTGTAAATTGAAAGCTGAAGGCATGCCTGGAGAGAAGTACACCACACAAATGTCTGAGGTACAGCTTCAATGTCAGCCAGGAGGAACTGAACTTTATTCAGAACAAAGAAACACACACAGAGAAGACACATGCCCCTCCCTATAGATGTGGAACTTGCTTGAATCCCATTGGCTCTTCTGCTGTAAGTCTTCCTATACATTCTTCTGCACACTCCTCTTTGCATTCCAGGGGGCGGTGTCTTCCATAGGTGTGTCCGACATGAACAAAGAACTTGTTATATATATCAGTATATTACACAAAGAACTGAAATGTATATACATATGTGTGAGGATAATATTTTTCAAACAATATACATAGTATTGATCCCTCACACCTATCCCTCATTCATTTACTTCTTACTTGCTTAGGCAATGCTAATGTGTATTTAGTCCTGTCAATAAAGCTTCTTTGAATTGAAATGATAGATAGATAGATAGATAGATAGATAGATAGATAGATAGAAATGAGCTAGTTAGATAGATAGATAATAAACAAGGGGAGGAAACCTCCAGCTCACCAGTCCAACGCCTGCCACTCCAGCTTCGCTCGGATCTCCGCGACGGTCGTGGTAGAGAAAATGGAAAAGGAAAAATGACTAACAATGACTTTAATCTGAGGTTTACATATAATACTCACTTGTATAGTATAAATTTCCTAGATCTAAAACTTACCGCTACAACAGGAAAACCAATACACTCTGAAATTCATCAGAAATCAGTATCTGGCAACACCATTTTACATGCCAGCTCAAACCACCCAAAACACACAATCTCATCAATACCAATAGGAGAATTCACATGAGCAAAGAGAAATTGCAGCTCAAGCCAAAGCTTTGACAGGGAACAATCTAAAATGTGCCAAAAACGGAGCAAAAGGTGTAACAAAAACTGGATGCTTAAAGAGGCTCTGTCACCAGATTATAAATGCTCTATCTCCTACATAATCTGATTGGCGCTGTAATGTAGATAACAGCAATGGTTTTTATTTTGAAAAACGATCATTTTTGAGCAAGTTATGAGCTAGTTTAGATTTATGCTAACGAGTTTCTCAGTGGACAACTGGGCGTGTTTTTACTTTTTACCAACTGTTGTACAGAGAAGTGTATGAGGCTGACCAATCAGTGACAAATCAGTGTCCTACACATTGTGCATGATCCACAGCACAGTGTAATTGTGAAGTGAAAGAAGCTGGGCTGGAACAATGAGAAGTGTATGACGCTGATTGGTCACTGATTGGTCAGCCTCATACACTCCTCTGTACAACACCCAGTTGGTAAAAAGTAAAAACACGCCCAGTTGTCTATTGAGAAACTCATTAGCATAAATCTAAACTAGCTCATAACTTGCTCATAAATGATTGTTTTTCAAAATAAAAACCACTGCTGTTATCTACATTACAGCGCCGATCAGATTATGTAGAAGATAGAGCATTTATAATCTGGTGACAGAGCCTCTTTAACAGGGCTAAAGCAATAGTCAAAACCAAAGATAGAGAAGATTTGCTACAAGATAAATCAAATAAAGACGCCATCAAAACAATACATAAAAAAAATAATGACATACCAACACTAAGTTTACAATATAGCAATCAATTTACTGCCATCAAAAATATGATTTACAAATACATTCCGTTATTATATGACGATGCCAAATTAGAAAATATCTTGAAATCAGGGTGCAGGATAGTAACACGCAGAGCGCCCACAATAGGCAATACTTCACTATCTTCGTCTAACACAACTGGCACAACCTGGCTTCAACAACTTGGCTTTTCCAAATGTGGATCTCACCCCTGCAAGGTGTGCACATGCACCAAACCAATCAGAAAATTCGAGGATTCTAGTGGTCAATGCAGTTTTCCGGTTAAATCATACATTAACTGCAATAGCGATTTTGTAGTATACATCATAGAGTGCACTAGTTGTAACTTAAAATATGTAGGCTGCACCACCAGGAAGTTTAAAATCAGAATCCTCGAGCATTTAAGCTATATCAGAAACCCAGCAATCACTAATGTATCAAACGCAGCGCGGCGTTTCATTATGTGCCATGACAGAAACACAACCTTCTTCAAAACTTATGCTATCGAAAAAATTAAAAGCTCCATTAGAGGAGGAGACCTTAACCCCTTAAGGAACCAGCCACTTTTGGACCTTATGACAAAGCCTCATTTTTTAAATCTGACGTGTCACTTTATGCGGTAATAACTCTGGAATGCTTTTACCTATCGGCGGTTTGTACAAAATGTTTCCACCCTTGCAGCACTACTTACTGACCCAATAAAAGGGTCGAGGCCTACTGCAGTACACTGGACTCCGGACTTGGAAAAAACCTTTACAGTATTAACCACTTCCCTCTTTGGCCACTTTTGACCTTCCTGACAGAGCCTCATTTTTCAAATCTGACATGTTTTACTTTATGTGGTAATAACTACAGAATGCTATTACCTATCCAAGCGATTCTGAGAATGTTTTCTCGTGACATATTGTACTTTATGTTAGTGAAAAAATTTGGTCGATAAATTCAATATTTATTTGTGAAAAACACCAAAATGTCGAGAAAATTAGCAAAAATTAGCATTTTTCTAAATTCAAATGTATCTGTTTGTAAGACAGATAGTTATACCACACAAAATAGTGACTAGTTAACATTTTCCATATGTCTACTTTATGTTTGCATCATTTTTTTAACATCCTTTTATTTTTCTAGGACGTTACAAGGCTTAGAACTTTAGCAGCAATTTCTCATATTTTCAAGAAAATTTGAAAAGGCAATTTTTTTAGGGAACAGTTCAGATCTGAAGTAGCTTTGAGGGCCTTATATATTAGGAACCCCCACAAATCACCCCATTTTAAAAACTGCACCCCTTAAAGTATTCAAAACAGCATTTAGAACGTTTCTTAACCCTTTATGCGTGTCACAGGAATTAAAGTAAAGTGGAAGGGAAATGTGCAAATTTCATTGTTTTTTTGCAGAAATTTCATTTTTATCCATTTTCCCTGTAATACCGAAGGTTTTTACAAGAGAAATACAACTGAATATTTATTGCCCTGATTCTGCAGTTTTTAGAAATAACCCACATGTGGCCCTAGTGCGCTACTGGACTGAAACAAAGGCCCCAGAAGCAAAGGAGCACCTAGAGGATTTTTCGGCCTTCCTTTTCTTAAATTATATTTCAGGCACCATGTCAGGCTAGAAGAGGTCTTGTGGTGCAAAAACAAAGGAAACCCCCCAGAAGTGACATCATCTAGGGGTGTCGTGATCATTTTGACCACACAGGTGTTTCATAGATTTCATTAGAATTGGGCAGTGAAAATGAAAAATGACATTATTTTTCAATAAGATGTAGCTTTACCTCAGAATTTTTATTTTTTTCAACAAATAAATGTGAAAAAGCACCCCAACATTTGTAAAGCAACTTCTCCAGAGTACGGAAATACCCCATATGTGGTAATAAACCACTGTATGAATACACATCAGGGCTCAGAAGGGAAGGAGCGACATTTAGCTTCTGGAGCACAGATTTTGCTGGATTAATTTCTCGGCACCATGTCTCATTTGTAAAGCTCCCAAGGTACCAGTACAGTGGTAACCTCCCAAAAGTGACTCCATTTGGGAAACTACACGCCTAGAGAAATTCAACAAGGGGTGTAGTGAGCATTTTAACCCCCCCAAGTGTTTCATAGATTTCATTAGAATTGTGCAGTAAAAATTAAAAATTACATTTTTTTCCACTAAGATGTAGCTTTAGGTCAAAATTTTTAATTTTCTCATCAAATAAAGGAGAAAAAGCACCATAACATTTGCAAAGCAACTTCTCCAAAGTACGGCAATACCCCATATGTGGTAATAAACCACTGTATGAACACACATCAAGGATCAGAAGGGAAGGAGCGCCATTTGGCGAGCAGATTTTGCTGGATTTGTTTTTCTGCACCATGTCGCTTTTGCAAAGCCCCTTGGGTACCAGTACAGTGGAAACTACCCAAAAGTGACTCCATTTGGCAAACTACACCCATTGAGGAAGTCATCTATGGGTGTAGTGAGCATTTTGACCCCACAGGTGTCTCATAGATTTTATTACAAATGAGCAGTGAAAATGAAAAATTACATTATTTTCCAATAACACGAAGCATTAGTTCAAAATTTTTCATTTTATCAACAAATAAAGGAGAAAAAGCACCATAACATTTGTAGAGCAACTTCTCCGGAGTACGGAAATACCCCACATGTGGTCATAAACTGCTATTTGGACACAGCAACGCTCTAAAGGGAAAGAGCGCCATTTAGTATTTGGAGTGGAGATTTTACAAGATTCGTTTTTTGACACCATGTTGCATTGAGCTATAGTACCAGTACAGTGGTACCCCCGAAAAATTACCCCATTTTGGAAACTAGATCCCTCAAAGAATTGATCTAGGGGTGTAGCGAGCATTTTGACCGCACAAGTGTTTTGCAAAAATGAGTAAACAATAGATGTTGCAGATTGAAAATTGCTGTTTTCCACAGATATGCCATTTCAGTGCCCAATGTGTTGTGCCCAGCTTGTACCACCGTAGACACACATCCCATAAATTGTTAAGCGGGTTCTCCAGAATACAGTAATACCCCATATGTGGTCATAAATTTCCGTTTGGGTACACTGCCAGGCTCAGTTGGACCACCATTTGGCTTTTGAAGCGCAGATTTTGCTTGGTGTATTAGTGGTATTTCAGCTTATAATGTGGGGGGATATGTGAGCTGGGCGGAGTACATCAGGGTATATGTAAGCTATGCGGAGTACATCAGGGCATATGTAAGCTGGGCGGAGTACATCAGGGCATATGTAAGCTGGCCGGAGTGCATGAGGTCATAATAGGATGATGTAATAATGGGGGTGAATGAATAATCCATGGATTGGTGTGGTACGCTTTGAACCAATCCTTTATGCACAGGCCGGGTTATTGGGTATTATACAAAATATCTGTGCTCCAGTGTTGCCTAATCTTTGACTTCTTCACTAGCCCTATAAGCCGCACAAGGCCCTAAAGTTTCCTCATCTCCGCTGCATCTACAGGGTCCACCTGTGGGGTCCAGCAAATGATGATGTGGATATTTAGTGAAATTCTACTGGACCTAAAAATGAGTCTGGGCCGTCATTTTGCATCATTTTGCATCATTGCGTTTTGAGAGTCATAACGTGTTGTTTTTCCGGTGACGGAGCTGTGTGAGGGCGCGTTTTTTGTGGAACGAGCTGTCATTTTTATTGGTTCCATTTTGGGGTACATGCGATTTTTTTATCACTATTTATTCCATTTTTTGGGAGATGAGGAAACCAAAAAACAGCAATGCTAGCACGTTTCTTTTTTTTTTTTTTTTACAGTGTTCACCGTGCAGTATAAACAACATGTTAACTTTATTCTGCGGGGCGATACGATTACAGCGACACCAAATTTATTTCATTTTTTTACGTTTCACTACGTTCCCACAATAAAAATACTCTTTTCTAAAAAATTCATGTTTTAGTGTCGCCATTTTCTGTCATCCATAATTTTTTTATTTTTTCACTGATATCGCTGCGGGAGGGCTTGTTTTATGCGTGACAAACTGTAGTTTCTATTGGTACCATTTTGCGTTACTTGCAACTTTTTGATCACTTTTTATTAAATGTAAAAAATAAAATGCTGTCATTGTTTTTTATTCAATTTTTTTACGGTGTTCACCGTGTGGTAAAAATAATGTGATATTTTTATAGATCAGGCCGTTCCGAACGCGGCGATACCTATTATGTATATTTTTTTTTTCATATTTTCATTTTTTTTCTAATAATAAAGAAGTTGATCAGGGAAACAGGGCAAGTGTTGTTTTTATTATTTATTTATTATTTATTAACTTTTATTTATTTATTTTTCTTTCACATTTTTTTTAACATTTTTTACTTTTTCTTTTACACTGACCTGGGGACTTGAAGATCTGGTCTTCTGATCCCCGCTACGATACACTGCACTACTTATGTAGTGCAGTGCATCGTAACTGTCATTCTTCATTTGACAGTTAGGGTATGTTCACACGAGGGCGTCCGTAACGGCTGAAATTACGGGGATGTTTCAGCCTGAAAACATCCCCGTAATTTCAGCCGTACCGGCATGTGCAGGCGCTTGAACACCGCGTCAATTACGGCCGTAATTGGCGCTGCTATTCATTGGAGTGAATGAAGAACGGCTCCAATTACGGCCAAAGAAGTGACAGGTCACTTCTTTGACGCGGGCGTCTAGTTACGCGCCGTCATTTGACAGCGGCGCGTAAATATACGCCTCGTGTGAACAGACAAACGTCTGCCCATTGCTTTCAATGGGCAGATGTTTGTCAGCGCTATTGAGGCGCTATTTTCGGGCGTAATTCGGGGCAAGAACGCCCGAATTACGTCCGTAAATAGGCCGTGTGAACATACCCTTAGCGTATTAGGTCCTGCCTCGGGCAGGACCTAATAGGCTACCGTACGTTGGCAACCAGGAAGCCTAGTAACGGCTTCCCGGTTGCCATAGCAACAATCGCCACCCGCAATCCATCGCGGGGAGGCCCGAGGGATACTGAGGGAGCTCCCTCCCTCTGTAAACCACTTCAATGCGGCGGACGTCATTGACAGCCGCATTGAAGGGGTTAAATGGCTGCGATTGGCGGTAACAGCCATCGCAGCCATTGCAGCGGCATGTCAGCTGTGTATAACAGCTGACAGCCGCTGAAGATAAAGCGCGCACAGCTCCTGTGCTCGCTTTATCTGCAGGGCGTGACTGCACGCCCGTGTGCGGGAACTCACTTAGATTTTGGACGTAAAGTCACGCCCTTGTGCGGGAAGGGGTTAAACATATGCTTCTAAGCAGAGAAGCATTCTGGATATATAACTTAAAACCAAGATTCCCACAAGGTCTTAATCTGAGGAAAGAATTTATGTTCCTATATTAAATTATCCAATGCAATTAGGTTTTCTTTTCATCCTACAAACTCCTCATAAATTTGTTATAACAAGTCAAGTTCAAATTTATTAAAAATAACTCATTTAGAGCTATATAGCATTCTTTTTCGCTTTATGCATTACAGAACAGACAAACATAATGATCAATGTACAACCGCTTTTTTGTGTCTTCCTGTGACACTATAATTCTAAAGCTATCCATTTATTTAAATCTATATTTAACAATCTAGTTATACGGAGCATTTTCTCCTAAAAACATATGCATGTATAACAGCAATGTAACAAAATAATTCAAATATACCTTCATGACAAACTGTTTCCACTATTATTCTATATTTCCCTTTTAGTTTTTAATACAATATAGAATCAAGCATCTCTATATCACATTTACTAACAATCATTCAATGGTACACAAGTCCACAAGGGTATAAACATACTCACACGATCTAAAGGTCTCTGCGGCTTTGATTTTGGTGCGGTTTCTCTGGTGTCGGCTGATTTTTCTGTTGGAAACGATACAAAAAACTTTAAATTAAAGATTAATACAAATAATTACACTGTTATTGTATATTATAATGTGAGTTATTAAAATATACTAATCACTTTATACGAAATTATAAAAAATAAACGTACCCATCCAATGATTCTTTGGTGTGCTGTCTGCGCGCTGTGGTCCCTGCGCGTCCGGACGCGATGCACAGCCGACTTAACTTACAGACACCTAAGGGTTACTCTCACACCTTAAGTTTTTTTAAAAATTAAAAAAATAAACAAGCTGCCCTAATTAAAATATCAGTTCACTGGAATAGGACTAGAGTTTCGTTTAAAATGTAACCTTTACTCGTAACATATTTAAAAAAAGTGTGTAAAACTAATGACACACCAGGACAAGACTGTTTACAACAAAAAAATCTTCCTTATCATAAAGGAGATGTGGTGCTCCATGCAATAAATGTCAATTTTATATTGATGATATTAACATTTCTTTACAGAGTGTAAAAGATACTCCAAATTATTATATACTTCTGACTCTTTTTTTGTGAGATTCCGGCAAGTGAAACCAAATCTCGTTTAGCTCCGTGATCTCGCGAGATTTCGTATCCGTTGATGGCATCTCAGAAAAAAGAGTCTGAAGTGTCAGGATTCTGAATAGACATGACGTCCAGCCTGGATTTCATGTGTATTCATTATCAGGACACTAGTAATGTTAGGGTTTGTGTATGTAGCTGCACATAGTGATATATCTAGATCGCTAGTGCAGTGTAAATGAATGGAGAGGAGTGCATGATGCCGATTGGTCAGCGTCATGCACTCCTCTGTACAACGCCCACTTGGTCGAAAGTAAAAGTTCGTTAGCATAAACCAAAATCGCTCCTAACGTTGTGAAAAAAGATCGTTTTTTAAAATAAAAAGCATTACTGTCACCTACATTACAGCGCCCATCTCCTTATATAGGAGACAGGGCACTTATAATGTGGTGACAGAGTCTCTTTAAATATGTTACGAGTAAAGGTTACATTTTAAACGAAACTCTAGTCCTATTCCAGTGATCTGATTACAAATTCTTGTAGAGTATAGAAAATATCAAGTCCTGCGGTAGAAGGCTTCAAAATATACCACTAACACCGCTAATTAAAATATACCCAGCTCCACCCATGGAGCCATAATATATAAACCTATGGACTTGAGCCTCACTGAATGATAGCCATGACTAAGAACACTTGAGGTGTTCGAAACGCGTAGGCTCAGAATACCTACTCACAACTGCCTTGTTACCACGTCTGCTTGCACGTCCGATTTTATACTTTTGATACTGAATAAATATAGGAATACATTCCTTTTTAAAACACTCCTACAGCGCTGGAACAAGTTTTCCCTTTTCCAGATAGATACATAGATAGGGGATAGAAAGATAGATAGACAGACAGACAGACAGACAGACAGACAGACAGACAGACAGACAGACAGATAGATAGATAGATAGGGGATATAAAGATTGATAGAAAGATAGATAGATGATAGATAGATAGATAGATAGATAGATAGATAGATAGATAGATAGATGATATAAAGATTGATAGAAAGATAGATAGATAGATAGATAGATAGATATGCGATAGATAGATAGATAGATAGATAGATAGATAGATAGATAGATAGATAGATAGATAGATAGATAGATGATATAAAGATTGATAGAAAGATAGATAGATAGATAGATAGATAGATAGATAGATAGATATGCGATAGATAGATAGATAGATATGCGATAGATAGATAGATAGATAGATAGATAGATAGATAGATAGATAGATAGATAGATAGATAGATATGCGATAGATAGATAGATAGATAGATAGATAGATAGATAGATAGATATGCGATAGATAGATAGATAGATAGATAGATAGATAGATAGATAGATATGAGCTAGATAGACCGATGATAGATAGATAGATAGATAGATAGATAGATAGATAGATAGATATGAGATAGGTAAATGATAGATACGAGATAGATAGATAGATAGATAGATAGATAGATAGATAGATAGATAGATAGATAGATAGATAGATAGATAGATAGATAGATAGATAGATAGATAGATAGATAGATAGGGGATATAAAGATTGATAGAAAGATAGCTAGATGATAGATAGATAGATAGATAGATAGATAGATAGATAGATATTAGATAGATAGATAGATAGATAGATAGATAGATAGATAGATAGATAGATATGCGATAGATACATAATAGATGGATAGATTGATAGATAGATAGATAGATAGATAGATATGCGATAGATAGATAGATAGATAGATAGATAGATAGATAGAAATGAGCTAGATAGATAGATAGATATGCGATAGATAGATAGATAGATAGATAGATAGATAGATAGATAGATAGATATGAGCTAGATAGACCGATGATAGATAGATAGATAGATAGATAGATAGATATGCGATAGATAGATAGATAGATAGATAGATAGATAGATAGATAGATAGATAGATAGATAGATAGATAGAAATGAGCTAGATAGATAGATAGATATGCGATAGATAGATAGATAGATAGATAGATATGAGCTAGATAGACCGATGATAGATAGATAGATAGATAGATAGATATGAGATAGGTAAATGATAGATACGAGATAGATATGCGATAGATAGATAGATAGATAGATAGATAGATAGATGATAGATAATGTGCATATTTTAATAAAGTTGTATAACATTTTAAGCGCTGAATGCTCACAATATCTATTAACTCCATTGCTTTGTTTCCATATATTTCAGACTGTTAATCTTCCAGGATAGTTGTAAATATTTTTTAGATGTAATTATGACATGTAGACTAACTATAATTTTGTATCTCTTCTTTTTCATTTGTATGATCTCCTGTTTTTGTAAGTAAACCGTCTCCTCTGCAACAGTCTTTGTGCCCCTGGACTCAGCACTCAGACTGATCAATATGCGAGATCCTGCCTGAAAGTCACCTTCACTAAACAGGAGGAGGGGGTAATGTGTGCTATGTTGTGTATAAGCTTGTGAGCGGTGTGCACAGCCATGTGTAGTAGCTTGGGGAATGTTGTTAGGCAAAGTGACAATCTCAGCACAGTATTCTTGTTAAACAGGACTTAGAAGCTTTATTTCTCTTTCAAGCAGGAAAGTCCAATAAACACAATGGTAGCTTGTTTCATCAGAATACACAAAGTTTAGAACAGAAATGTTTCAAGTAACAAAAGTCCAAGTATAAAGCACACAGTCCAGCCCTTTGCAGGGGTTAGCTCTCACCCATCTGTAAATATCAGGTATGTTCAGCAGCAGACCAGTCTTCACATTCTTGCCTTCTTACACACTCTCCCAGCAGTGCTTTTTCTCTTATTTAATCACCCTGCACCTGGGTGCAGGGAAGACACTATGTTAACCTCTTAATAGGCATCTAGGAATATATCTCCCTTGGCAGATTAGCCCCCACAACCTGTTACACATGACATTTCTGTTATTTGGCCTGCCTTACTGAAGTAGGTATGTTGTCATCAATACAAATGTGCATATGCTGTGATGACTACAGAATACATGTTGGAACTGTCTATCTATGTCTAAATTGCCCTTAAAAATTAGCTTCTTCGTTAATGGCTAATATTACTGTGCTTGGCAATTATAATTATGTGCATTACATTAGTAATGTTATAAAATTATAATAATTTAGAAAGTATAAAGCTGTTAGAATAAAAAACATCAGTACAAGCTGTTGCTTAATTGTGTCAACTGAAATCAGATGGACTATAGATAGCCTTAGTTGTATATACAGTAGTCCAAAACACTTATCTCTTCTACAGATATTTATCTGGACATTTCTATATAAGATGTCCATATGCATCTCCCAGTATTGTAAATCCCTGGAAAGTGTGCAAAACAGGCGTTCAATGATGATCCGATCCATCACGTCCCAGGGAGACAATCTCTCTGGTTCAAGCCATTTATCGATCAGATTCATCAGGTCATGCACCTGGGACCTGGGAAGCCTATTGGCATCATATTGCCACTGGTGTACCCTTTGGGCACGTACCATAAAAGAAACACCCAGCCATGCGAGTATCTCGGCTTTAAGCAACACATAGTCCTTTGCATTTTCTGCAGACAAGTCAAAATAAGCTTTTAGCGGCTCACCTGTTAGTAACGGAGCGAGGACTTCAGCCCACGGAGACTCCGGCAAATGTTCCCTTTCGGTCGTACGTTCAAAAAGGGAAAGATAGGCCTCGACATCCTATCCTTGAACCATCCTTTGCATTGACCTCTGAAACCACGTTCTTGGGGTTG